>NC_056750.1:652392346-652602346 GCF_019279795.1 Protopterus annectens
TGAGCTGAGGATCAAGAGGCAATTGGGCATTGATGGTGGACAGACTGTCTTTAATGGAAGACTAGGCCAAGCCAGACTTTAATAAATACTTAAGTACAGTGGGAATCTCCTATAAGAGTGGATTTTGGCAATTCTAGTTAGCTGTGTAGGAAGGATTTTCTGGTAGTAGGTTTCCTGGCTTTTTTTTTGTAAGACCTGAACCACCACCTCACAGAAAAGGTGCCTTTTCGGGATCAGACTCCTATCATCCACGTAATGAGATTGAGTAAGGCTAGACTGGGATGGAGAAACGAACATTGTGTGAGCAGGTCTGGTTCGGCAGGAAATCTTTCGGTGGTTTCCCTTCGATATGTGGATTAGAGGGGAACCAATGTTGCCTTTACTAGTAAGGGGCCAGAAGTAGAAGTTTTGGAACTTCCTTTTGGGCTTTTAGAAGCAGCGGTAAGTATAGAGAAACCTCCCTAACCAATGAAGAGAGAGGAGGAGTCTGTCCTCCAGGCTAAGGGTGAAGGGATCCTGGTGAGGAAACAAGGAAGCTGGAATTTTACTGGGAAAGCAAAAATGTGGCTACCTACTAAAATTTCAGCACTTGAAATGCAGAGCAATGACAAGACCGAAAAATAAGAGCAAATCTTGAAAAGCGATGATCTCCTTTAAACTTCTTTTTGCAAGGGGGACAGGCCCCTCTGCATCTCTGAAATTTACACTTATGTAAACTATACCTCGTAGAAAAGGGAATGTTCTGAGAAATGGCATCTCAGACTCTGTATATACAAGTCAGTTTTTTCAGCTATTCAGGCTTGTATTTTGAGGCTCACTCTTAGTAGGTTCTGGCATTTCAAATGCTTCCCAAAAAGGTCCATTTGTGGTGTGCCCCACTGGTGTCTTTTTTCAAGACCTGTCTGTTCAGGGTCCATTTATGGAGGTCCTCCAGGGCTTTTTTCTGGCAGGGAATGTATGCATCTGTCAAAGTCATGCTCGTTTGAGTGGTTAGATGCCATGCCTCTTGTACCACCCTACACAGTGAGTAAGATCTTGTTCCTCCCTTTAAATACCACATAACTGTATCATTGTCAGTGTATGTCAATAGAGCGCCTGGCTTCCATAGGTAGGGGAAGGGCTGCAGAGCTTGAAGAAGAGCTCTCACTTCTTTCACACTGACTTGCTTTCCCTTTTCTTTTAAACATTTTTATGAAACTTTAGACATAGGCACACACACATTAATAGAAAAGAAAAAAGTAAGTCAACAAAGTTTTATTTTTCATTTATATATATTATATGTAATACATGTACATTTTTCTTTCTATAGCCTGTATCATTCATTCTAACATGTCAATAAATTGATCACTTCCTGCCTTCCCTTAAACCTCACTTCTCTTCCTGAACATTCTATTTGGGGGTATTGTTACCACTGATTTCATTTATTTCTTTGCAATTTGCTCCTTCCCTTTACTTAAGATCCCACGTCCATTTCTTTTATCTATTTTTCATTATTTAGTACTTCAAATACAGTTGGTTTAGATTTTGATTTCAATTTTCTAGCAATTGCTTTTTTGGCAGCCATTATAATTCAATTTAAGGGCTTACTAAGTCTAGGCAATTCAGATCCAGTGTCCCAGCTTAAAAGTAACATATCCTTAGTTACAGCCATTTATTTCCCCAATATTCTAGCTATTCACTGATTCATGTTTGTGTGCTTTTATTTAATGCCTTAATCTGTGTAGTTCTAGTGATATGACTTGAACGTCCATACCCCTGGTGGCCATTAGATTTTAGATTAAGATTATGTTGTGGAAAGTGGAGTGGATAAATGGTCCATAATCCCTTTACACCGAATGTCGCAAGGTTTGGATACTATCATAGAACTTGCTTTGCCTGCAAAGCAGTTTTCTTACAAAGGTATGTGCACATTTTGTAACCACAGGGTACATATACAGAAGTGTAGACTGCACAGCATTAATGATTAGAATAGTGTAGGAAACTGGTAAAAAATTAGCTTTGAAGTGTATGTCACGATGTCTGTGGAGTGCTAAGTTAAGGGAATTCTGCATGCTGTTCTCTTCCAAGGCAGAAAAAATAATATACTTCAGTGCAGCTGGAGTGGAGCTCACTGAATATGACAGCCTGGCAGGAAGTGCAGTTGTTAGGCATGCAGGTTATGGAAAGACTGACCCATTCCCAGATGAGTTCAACTCCCATATGGAATTGAGAGACTTGAAGTAAAATGTGAAGCTTGAGGCAGCTGAGGCAATAAACTAGCTTGAGGTGCAAAGAGAGTGAGAGCAATCTAAAAAGTCAAAAATAGTAGCAGTATACAAGGGTAATATTTATTTGCCAGTGATATGTGACTGCTGGGAATGTGGAAAGCCAAACCGTGGATACAGAAATCAGTACCAAATGTTTGTATTAAAAGAGGGGGTGGCTTTCACATTTAGTTTCATTTGGGCATTTGAAAGGATGTGTAGTCAACACAATATTGACCAGAAGCAGTGGTTGATGGATTTAATTTCTTTGCTGAGTGATAAGTCAGAGCATGGTGTCTCAGTTAACCAGTATAGATGGTTGGAATTATGATAAAATTGAACAGTGTTTATCTGAATGTTTCAAATTGACTCCTGTCCTGAAGTGTAGAGAAATTCAGAGTGTAGAAGGAATCCAGATGACAGTGAGAGTTGTTTTATTGTAGTACATGCCTGGATCCTTAGGTCAAATTTATTCAGTTTAACCAGTGGGGTCATGTGCAGTACCAGTTTCCATTGAGGCAAGATGGGGAGCAGAAGTCATAGGAGGCAACAGACAGGAGTAGAACTACAGCATCGGTGGGTTCTCTGCTGACAGCAACTATACTCTACTTATCAGATGGGTTTACACTGTATCTTAGTGGTAGAAAGACCATCTCTGTGAGGGTTACAGCATCGGACATAATTATTGATTCATATGCAGTGTTTAAAAGGAACAGTGCTTGCCTGGGCAGTTTACTTCATTTAGGAGCTTTCAAGGCAGAGCACTCTTCGGGTACCATTTAGTAAAGTTTACTTGGAATGGGAAGGGGGCAAGGGAACAAGCAGGTGGCAGTGTTTGATGATATCTCAGTTAATGTTTTAATAAGAAATTATTTTGATAATGATGTAGCTTGTGTATATGTGGTTGGACACAGACAAGCACGCAGGCAAGCACATGGGAAAAGTATTGGAGTCCCAGCCAGTGCCCACACCTTCAACCTGGGCTTGCTATGTGGCAGGTTTATTTGAGGGGTAGTAGTTAATAACAGTAAGCCTGAATCTGAGCCTCAGCTGTTGAAAGCTAATGGGCTTCTCCTGGAAAAGGTCTTCCTCTAGGGGAGAGTTGGGTGGCAACAGCAAGTTTGTATTTTGAGGCACCAATTAAAGAAGATAATAGACTTCCGTTTGAAGGAGAGCTGAGGAGGGTCACAAAAAGGTGAGATGGGCTCATTTCTACTTTACTGAACTTGAATGGAGGTAGTCAAGGATGCTGCTGATCCTCAAGGGCAGGAGAAGTCTGTATATTGCATTAGAAGTATGGGTTGTATCCTGCCAAGGTACAGCAACTGGCCAACTTTCAGATGCTTTCTTCCCCTCCTGCACTGTCACTCTGGCTACTTATAGGCTGAGCCTCTTTTAGAGGGAGCTGTGTAACAACCTAAGTACTAAAATCCTTAGCACTATCTTGACACTTTGTGCAGATTCATGTCTGAGGCTCTTTTGGATCAGCAGTTTGGCTAAAGCTTTCTGTCAGACAGGTAAGACCCCTTTGGGGAACCCTTCCAGACTATTTTTTTATTGGTAGAAGGATATTTTCTGTGTTTAAATATTTGTCAGAATTGCAGTACATCTCTTTAAGAATACTGACTCTTCAGAAATGTTGGTCAGACATTCCTCGAATACCACATTTTAAAGTCTAGGAATTGCTTTGTAGGTACAATGCATCTCTTTAAGCTATAGGAGCTTATTTTCACCAGTTTGGATTTAAATGTATATATTTTATTCATATGAAAGTGTATTTTTAGATGGAAACTGTTTTGATGTAATGCTTATTGTACCCTTCATGAAAAGCTACTTATTTATTGTATTGACAGTTCTTTTTGGGGAAATTTACACTGTTTTGCTGTTCATGTAACTTTTTGTGGGGATATTAAACATTTTGCAAAGGTTGTGTGCTGCTTAGGTGAAGTGGCAACTAACCTTCCACCCAACCCCTTCTACCATGTCTTATGACAGTTGGGTGGCTTCATCAGCTACAGCATGGATACTTACCCAGTCTTGCTGTTCTTTCCCCAAAATATCTAAAAAGAAAAAGCAGTTAAAGCATGAGCTCTTACTCTTAGCATATGCTCAGTCAGTGCCTCATCTGATGGTAGGTGACTCTGCAGTGGTTGTTGCTGGTTCCTCAAACAACTTACAGGTTTTCTTAAATCTGTCTGGTGTAACCTTGTTGGCCACTGTGAATTGATGGTCAGACACATTCTCCTTGGCTATTCCAGAGTTCTGTGTGGGCATGGGAGAACCATCCATTTTAGGTGCTTGATACAAACATCACAGAGTGGTTGGGCTGAGAACTGCTGTTCAGGCTTCATCAAAATCTGTCCCTAGAAAAAGAAAAAAAATAGTGTTAATCATTGTAACAACAAAGAAATGGTTTATGTGTCTAAAAATAATGTTATTTATTTAGCTAGGAGTTGTTGCAGATTTTAAGCTCTGGGTGTCATGCATCTTGTATTTCCATTTCCTCCACTCCAATGGAAGATGTTTGTTTGGAGGTTTGTGATGTGGACAAAGACAGAGTTATGCCATCTGAAGGTTCCATAGCCAAAGACTGACTCTTTAAACAGTGAACCTCAATTGAAATATGTAGAGATGTTTTCCTTTCCTGAGATTGTGCCTAAACTAAGGATATGTTTGCTTTTGGAAAAAGTGGATGTTCTTCCCCGAGTTGGGCACATGGTACGATTTTATAACAAGTACCCTTGCATACTGCACCCTTTTCTCCTATTCTGCTAGCCTCTTTCTTTTTTGATGCTTTTAATGCTGCCTGCAACACTCCTGACAGTCAACCATCAGTACCAAAACAGGCAGATATATCTTAGTTTTACAGACTGTATACAGTTTATCTCTTTTCTCATCTAAGATTGCGTGGGTGGTGCAGTGGTTAGCATTGTCACCTCACAGCAAGAGATACGCAGGTGTGATTCTGTGTTGGGATGCCGTCTGTGCGGAGTCTGCATGTCCTCCCTACATTCGTGTGGGATTCCAGCGAGTGCTCCGGTTTCCTCCTACATTCCCAAGACATGCATCTGGAGCATTTCCCCCTAGGCCATCTCTGAAAATGGGCTCTTTCCTTGTTGGACTTTCCCAGTAAACAATTGTGAATACAATAAAAAAAAAAGAGCAGACCCAGCAGCTAGCCTAACCCAGTTAATGTTTATAAAGAGGGTAAACTACTGGATAGTCTGGTTGAGATTTTTTTTGACTGTACTTTTAGCCTTTAGAAATCTTAATTGCAAAGGCTGCATATGGATATTTATGCCTAAATGTTCCATTAGTTTGATGCAGTTTTCTGCTTCCAGCTTCCTGAAGTTAGATCTTGAATCAGGTTGCAGCTAACTTGTCTCAGGTTTCTAAATTCTTCTTAAAAAGTGTGTATGATTGTGCTGATATTATTTCGGGGGTTTCTGCTTCAGCCAGTCTTGAACATTTGCCTGGGTACATAACTAGAAGTTTTCAGATGACTTAATCTGGAATGTTCAACTCCCCTCTAGATAGGGGGAGGTTTTATTTGGGCTTTCTGCTGTGCAGATGCTCGAACAATGGTATGAAAGAGGTAAGTTAATGCAAGGAGTTTCTAGGATTTTTCACATAGCAAAGTTCTTTCCCCTCCAAATTCTATGCTCCCTACTTCTTCTTCTTTCGGCTTTTCCCGGTTAGGGGTCACCACAGTGGATCATCTGTCCGCTCATGATTGGCAGTGGAATTTTTACGCTGTTGAATTGCCAGCCCGGCGCCCAACCTTCCACAGAAGGCACACACATGCAAACACTCACACCTAGGGCCAGTTTAGAGTGTCCAGTCCACTTACAGCATGTCTTGGGATGTGGGAGGAAACCGGAGCACCCGGAGGAAACCCACACAACCAGAGGGAGGACATGCAGACTCCACACAGAAGGCACCCCAGCCAAGGATCAAACCAGAGAACCTCTTGCTGTGAGGTGGCAACGCTAACCGCTGCACCACCGTGGCACAAGCAGTGCCTCCTGATAACAGACACCTGATAAGAGATGACCGGAAGAGAGAGAAATGGCAATGCCAAAAAGAAAGAACCTTTCCAGAAAACAAAAGGAAAGATGCTGTCCTCTGAAACCAGGTCCCCCCGCTACACACACACACACACACACACACACACACACACACACACACACACATACCTTCTACCTCAGCATCTCCTCCTCTTTCAGAAACTGACTTGAAATGTCCCCTTTTGGCAACAGATTATTTCAAATAAATTGATTTTGAAAGTGATAAAGGTTACAGTTGAAAGTGGATAGAAATGGGATTCCACCCACCTATCATACTAAACAGTTATTTCCTCAAGTGTACTAACTCACAGGAGTCATAGAAAATGTTCCTGTAGATCAAGTAGGAAAAGGGGATTTTATTCCAGAATGTTTCTGGTCCCAAAGAAGTATTCCTGGAGACCAGTCTTAGATCTTTCTTTTCCCACTCTTTTTAAGTATTTCAGATATCGAGACTTCACACAGGCTTAGTTCTGATCCCAGAACAGAGTTTTATGGTGACATTAGATGTAATGAAAGATTCTTACCATTACATTCCTATAGCAGGCACCTTGAAGAGATTTCTAAGATTTTGTGCGCCTGGGTCACATTATCAATTCTCTGCACTATTACTTGGGCTGTCCAGTGCACCAAGAGTGTCTACAAAGTGCCTAGCCCCAGTGGTTCCAGCTGAAGAATGCAGGGTATCCACTTTCTTCCTGGTTTGGTTGATCTGCTTATTTGTGCAATCTGTTTTCCCAGTTGTCAGGAGTCCTTAACAAAAGTATTCTCCCTCTTACAACATCTGGGATTCCAGGTAAATATGTGAAAATCCTCCCTCACTCGTCACTCTATTGTGTGTTTCTAGGTTGTCTGATAGGCTCTCTGTTAAAAAAAAGAAATGATGTTCTTCAAGAGAAGGTGGATTTGCATCTTTAAGTTTTCTTGGGCTTTTCTCACCAGTCTCGTGCTACTGCCAAGGAGTTTCACAGGGTACTAGCCCTCATGGCTTTTATGATTCTCATGATTGCTTTGACCAGGCTTCATATGAAAAAGACGCAGTACCTCGAAAATATGTGGACCCAACATTCTCATCCTCTGGAATTTCAGATTTCAGTCTTTGGCTTTTCAAGTCAGAACTGTGTTGGTGAAGGGAATCTCTCACTATCCAAGTCTCCGTTTTTCTCCACCCACCTCAACACAATCCACTTTGACAGATTGTGCTTGGGGAGCAGTCTCAAAGGTGGTAAAAGTGCAAGGACTGTGGGACATCTCACACAAATCAAAGTGCATCATTATCAGATGTTGGCTGACAGGCTTTAATTCATTTCATAAAGTCTGTGCATCATCTCTGGGACCCAGGTCCCTCCAGATTATAGTAGACAAGACCACAGTGATGTGGTGCACAAAATCAGCACCAGGTAATACCCTCTGTGCTGGCTGGAAGTGATAGCTTTGGAGTTACCTGTACAGTGCACTGCTCAACTCTTCATACATCATACAGTCCATCAGAGCAAAACATAGTGACAGACAAGCTAAACAGGTCCTGGGCAGTCCCTTATGAGTGGAAACTCAACAAAGTTCTTTCTACAGTTGATCCAAATGAGGAAGAACATCTGGAGTTAATTCAAATGAGAGAAAACCTCATGTCTGTTTGCCTCCTTTCAAAACAGACAACTAAACCGATTCTGTTACAAGACTCCCTGCAAGTAGGCCTGGATAACAGATGCATTTTCATTCCCCTGGTTGGGTGTGTTCCTTTTATGCATTTCCACCATCTCCAGTGATTCTTTTGGCCCAGACAAAATGGGCAATTACCCCCAAGTATCCTCAGACTGTATCTACTCTCACAAGACGAGGGGCATTTGATACACCCGATATCAAATGGATGTCCTTCAAGGATGCATCTGCAGTCATCACATATGGGTTGTCCTGCCTCAGGCAGCCCTTCGGTCGGCCGGATTCCAAAGTCTGGGTCCGGAGTCGGCTGAGGTCGCCCTTTCCCCGACATCACAGCGCCTGGGGTATAAAAGCGTCAGCCGACGCCATCTTCCCCAGTCTTTCTTGCCATGTGGTGCCCGAAGCAGAAGCAGTTCGCAAGTGCCAGTCGGCTAGCTCCTGTAAATTCGCTGTCCGAAGACTTCAAAAGCTAAGTACCCCGTTGGGGACTCTTTCTTGTCTCAGCCGATGTCAGAAAAAGTTAATAATTGTTTAACTTGTGGGAAACAAATACCTCATAAGGATTTCCACTCTTATTGTCTACCTTGTTTAGGCCCAGACCACGACGTCTCGGCCTGTTCTGCCTGCGCTTCCTTCAACCGACGCACTCTTAGACGTCGGTCGGAGTTCGCAGAAGAGTTTTTTGGGGATAGTTTTGCTTACAAAATGCCGTTGGAAACCCCAACATCACATTTAATTAAGAAACGAAAAGACAAGGACCGACACACGCGGGCCACGGTTTCGGCTGAAACCGCAGCTAGGCCTACCGCGAGTGTCTCTGTCTCGGCTGATACAGAGTCCTTGGAACTTCCGAACCCTGAAATATTACAACCGACAGCCTCGGCCCCGGAGGCTCCTACCGAGTCGGTTACAGAATTGCCTTCCGAAACTGGTGTATTGGAATCTTCCGACACCATACCTTTAGACAAAGCTACACCAGCACGTGGTGCAGCCAGGCCTCCTGCATCCATGTCTATTAAGGCCTTCACCAGGGCTAAAGCTGCAAAACACTCTAAAGCCATGCCTCCCAGAGTTATTCCTCAGGGACCTTCTTCTAGTTCACAGATTCTAACTTTAGCAGAGGACCTTATCTCCTTAATTAGGGGCTCTCAGCCTCATCCGGACAGGGGCTCCCAACCCCCACTAGACAAAAAGAACCAGGATGGATCCTCCTGATCCTCTTTCCTCAGAGGAGGCCTCTGTTGGCTCGGATCACTCAGACTACCAGGAGGAGGCTTATTCGGCCTACGAGGATTCGGATGCAGAGGAATCTATTCCCTCGGCCTCCCCTCCTGAAGAGCTTTCCTTTGGGGAGACCCTTCACACTATGAGAGAGCATTTCAAATGGCAGGGCCAGGAATATTCTGATTCCAGGAAAAGACTAAGAACTTTTCTCCATTTACCTCAGCATAGACCTTTGGCTATTCCTCCTGTTTTAAATGTGATTGATGATGTATACTCTGACTTTAGTATGACCCCTGACACTCTGCCTCCGGCCCCTGTTAAGCCCGATAGGTATTACAGAGTCCCGGACACACATAATTTTCTTTATAAGGCCCACTCTGCTGACCCTGAAACTATTTCACAGGGCCCTAAAGGGGTTGCAGCTGTTACTACTAAGAACCCACTCCACTCCCCTCTGCAAAGGAGTCCAGGGCATTAGAGAGATGGGGTAAAAAAGTGTATACTTCGGCCACTCTTGCTATGAGGGCATTAAATTGTCAATTTCACATGATACAGTATCAAGAGTATTTGTTAGAAGAAATGCATAAGAAATTGTCTTTTTCTGAACCCCTTGACCGTAAATCCCTTCAGGATCTGGTACATAACTCCCAGCAGGTTAGCAACCACTTCTTGCAGTGTGGTTATGATGCATTGGAAGCTTCATGTAGGTCAGCAATGACAGGTGTTGTCGTACGCAGGCATGCTTGGCTGAAGGAACAATCTCTGCCAGAACATGTTAAAGCTAAGCTTTTGGATGCTCCACTGGAAAAGCAGAAGTTATTTGGTTCCACTGCTCAAGACGTCCTAAAGAAATTTGAGGAAAAGGCAAAATCTGTACAAACAGTTAAGGATTTTCTTCAAGTCCAACCGCCTAGATTTAGCAGAAACTGGCCTTCCAAGAATTGGTCCTTTCCGGACACAGAAAGATTTCAAAGGGGCAGGAACAGGCGTGCCAGAGGTAGAGGGCAAGCTAGGGGCTCCTACAGAGGCCGTCAGTGGCAACCTCCAATCCAGACAGGCAGTTCAGGACCTGCAACTGCTGCACAAGGACAAACTCAATGACTTTGCTTTGACTCCGCCAACCAGGGCTCAATTAGAAGCACCTTTGGGCGGAAAGCTTTCTTTATTCTCAAGAAATTGGCACAACATTACAAGAGACAAATGGACACTCCAAATAATAGACAATGGATACAGGTTCCATTTCCACACTTTGCCAAAAAGAAAAGGCATGCCAGGTCTGCCACCAGATCTAAGGGCAGAGGCTTTGAAACAAATCTCAAACTTACTACAAATGAAAGCCATAGAAAAAGTTCCTATTTCAGAACAAGGCCAAGGATTTTACTCCAGGCTATTCCTTGTTCCAAGAAAAGAGCATCAATGGAGACCAATTCTCGACTTGTCCGCACTGAATACTTATCTCATTGTGCCAAAATTCAAAATGCTGACTCTACAGCAACTCCTTCCCATGCTGGGCAAGGGGTCTTGGCTGGTTACTCTAGACCTCAAGGAGGCATACCTGCATGTCCCTATCAGACAAAGTTGCAGAAGATACCTCAGATTTCTTGCAGGGTCAGAGCATTATCAATTCTCAGCATTGCCCTTTGGCTTATCTACTGCCCAGAGTATTCACGAAATGCCTGGCATCAGTAATAGTACACTGCAGACTCCAGGGGGATTCAAATCTACCCATATCTGGACGACTGCCTTATACAAGCGGACAACCAACAAACTTTGATAAAGGACTTAAATTATGCCATCAATCTTCTACAGGCCTTGGGATATACAGTCAACATGCACAAATCAAGACTTGTTCCATCCCAAAGAATAACCTTTCTGGGTGCGGATCTAGATACAACCACCCAAATGGCTTATCTCACAGAAGAAAAACAAAGTCAACTACCGGATTACTTCAAGAATCTGACAAGACAAACCCAGCTGACTGCAAGGAAAATCCTGCAAGCCCTGGGTTACATGGCATCCTGTATTCTTTTGATTCCACAAGCAAGGCTACATATGAGAAAGCTACAGTGGTACCAAAGGAGTTTATGGACTCAGCACAGTCACAGTTTGGAGACGTTAATCCCACTCATTCCATGCCTTCACAAGGAATTTCTGTGGTGGGCTCAGGCCAGCTAGTCCAACAGAGGGTTGCCCTTCATAAAGCCAAAAACCTCCCAAACTATTACATCAGACGCTTCAGACCTAGGTTGGGGAGCACACATGGAGGGCAGAGGTATCCAAGGACAGTGGTCACAAAAGGAGCTACGCATGCACATAAATCCAAAAGAAATGCTAGCAGTGATGCATGCAATCGAGGCCTTCAAACTCTTTCTGCATCAAGGCCATCTACTAATAAGGACAGACAACACCACAGTTATGTGGTACATAAGCAAGGAGGTACCCATTCTTACCCTCTTTGCAGACTGGCAATGAATCTATGGGATCTTTCCTTGAAACTCAGTATACAGCTACAAGCCCAGTTTGTGCCAGGGAAGGACAATACACTGGCGGACAGCTTAAGCAGAAATATCATGGATGCACACGAATGGATGCTGCACCCAGACATTTTTCAACAAATAACACAATCTTGGGGGAGCCCGGACATAGATCTATTTGCATCCCCCCACAATCATCAACTGAAGAAATTCTGCTCAAGGACATACCACCCACAAGCGTGGAAAGTGGACGCCCTCTCTTTCAGCTGGAGAAATGACAGTGTATGCATTTCCTCCTATTCCATTAATGACCAAGGTGTTACTGAAGATCAGGGCAGAACAGCCAAAAGTGATTCTGATAGCTTCGGAATGGCCAAGACAACACTGGTACCCACTGCTAAGGAGCATGTCACGTACGAAACCATGGCCCCTACCTCTATGGCCACTTTTACTGACACAGCACAGATACAAAACTCTACATTCCACCCTGAAACATTGCAACTAACAGCGTGGAGAATACCTCGACGACTCCTCAGGATAAGCTATCCCAGAGAGTGAAGAATATTATTATGGAAGCTCGCCGCCCTTCCACAAGGAAGGTATATTAGCAAAATGGAAAAGATTTCTCATCTGGAACACCACAAAGGGCTTAGATGCGACAATGATGAACATGGCACATATCCTGGAATATTTGGCAGAAATGTTCCACAATGGGCTGTCTTACTCTTCTATTAAGATTCATGCTTCAGCAATTTCAGCTGAGTACAATACTGATCCACCTGTCTTTTCTCATCCTCTCCTAAGACAGTTTCTAAGAGGAATTAAAAACATCACACCTCCTAGGTATCCACCTCTACCTGCTTGGGACCTTAACTACGTGTTGGAAAAACTAACACTGCCTCCATTTGAACCAGCAGCATCTGCAGATCTGCAGTACCTTTCATGGAACACTGCTTTCCTTCTGGCAATAACCTCAGCAAGAAGGGTTTCGGAATTGAAGGCCCTGATGGCAGTTCAGCCATTCATTATTTTTCACCAGGACAGAGTTTCATTAAGAACTAATCCTACTTTTATGCCAAAGGTGGTATCCAGGGTTTCATTGAATCAAGCCATTCACTTGCCTACCTTCTTCCCAAATCCACAAAACAAAGTGGAGAAACTGCCGTACACCCTGGACATTCACAGACAGTTGCGCTACTACTTGGACAGAACTAAAGGTTTCAGGAAAACTGACCAGCTGCTGGTAGCATATGCTGCTGGTACTCAAGGAAAAGCAATTTCCAAACAGACAATTTCAAAATGGATAGGAAATTGCATCCGCTTTTGTTACTCATTTCATGGAAAGACTGTACCAGCTAACATTAGACCTCATTCTATGAGAGCCACAGCCTTCTTAAGAGGGGTGGCTACAAAAGACATTTTAGAAGCTGCCACATGGAGCTCCGTGCATACATTTGCCAAGCATTACAATTTACCTTTATACTCCAGATCCAGAGCAGGCTTTGCTACGGCTGTCCTGCAGGGTATCTTAGCTACACAATCCTTGTCCTAGTACCTCCACCCCCAGATTGGCTATGGTATTCTACCCATATGTGATGACTGCAGATGCATCCTTGAAGGACATAGTACAGTTTTGTACCTACCATAAATGTGTAGATGTCCGATAGGTATGCATCTGCACTCAGGTTTACCCTCCCTCCTTCCCCTCTGTGGTATTCCTAGGGTGCTTACCTCTCTATTAGCTAGCTGGGGGGATCTATTATGGTGTATTTGTTTTTACATACATATATTTTTGTAAATGTTTGGATTTTTTATTGCTTATTTTCCAAATTTAGCCTTCCTAGGGGGCACCTGGCATCTGGGGCAAGAAAAACTGAGGAAGATGGCGTCGGCTGATGCTTTTATACCCCAGGCGCTGTGACGTCGGGTAAAGGGCGACCTCAGCCGATGCCGGACCCAGACTTTGGAATCCGGCTGACCGAAGGGCTGCCTGAGGCAGGACATCCCATATGTGATGACTGCAGATGCATACCTATCGGACATCTACATTTATGGTAGGTACAAAACTGTACTTTTCAACTGCCTGCCTGGATGGAAAATTCAGTACTGATACCTTTTAGGCACCTCTCTCATATGGGTGTGCAACAGGTATTGAAGGAGGCAAGAAAGAATGCTACTAGAAAATCATATAGTGGCAAATGGAAAAAATTTTCTAGCTGGTGCCAAGACAGTGACCTCAAATCCATCAGGGATTATATACTACTGGTGCTTAAATGTTTGTGCAAGTTAGTATCCTCTGGCCACAATTATTCTTCTGTAAAGATGCACCTTGCAGCCATTTCAGCATGCCTGGTCATGGGTTCCCTCTTTCGTCTTCACTGTTTGTCAAGCAGTTTCTAAAAGGAGTTTTACATGTCAGACCTAGTAGACTGGTTCCTCCTACTTGGTATCTCACTTTTGTGGTAGACAATTTGCCAGTCAATTGCCTGTTTGTACTGACATCTGTAAGAAAGGTATTTGAGTTGCAAGCTCTCATGGTGTTAGAGCCATATCTGTTTTTTCATAAAGACAGGGTCAATCTGAGCACAGATCCCTTCTTCATGCCAATGGTTGTATGAGTTCAAGTTGAGTCAGGGCATCAAGCTCCCTGATGTTCATCGTGTTACACTGCTGCAGTCATCCCACTTGGGTTATCTGCCGTCAGGCGGTCCCGCAGTCGGCCCGAGTTCCAAAGTCTTGGTCTGGCGTCCGTTGCTGTCGCTTCTTCCCTGACGTCAGTGTGACAGCAGTATAAAAGAGGCAGCCGGCACCATTTTCTTCAGTCTTTCTTGCCGCGTGGTGCCCGAAGCAGAAGCAGTTCACAAGTGCCTGTCGGCCGACTCCTGAGATTTTCAAATGGAATTTCAGACCGAAGTCTTCAATAAAGCTAAGTACCCTGTTGGGGAACCTTTTCTTGCCTCCGTCCGATGCCAGAAAAAGTTAATAATTGCATTTCTTGTGGGAAGCAAATACCTCATAAGGATTTTCATTCTTATTGTATCCCTTGCCTAGGCCCAGACCACAACATCACAGGTTGTTGGTTTTGTGCTGGGTTTAACAAACGAACTATTAAACGTCAGTTTGATTTTGCCTGAAATTATTTTGGTAGAAAATTTAATTATACCATGCCGTCGGAGCAACCAACGACCGGGATGCATAAAAAGTGCAAAGATAAGGACAAGCAGCCGAGACCCTAACCAGACACCAAGGCCTCTGCTAGGCCAGTCACCGGTTCTCCGGTTTTCAGTGAGGCGCCTATGCAGCCCCTGACGACCGCTGATTTAGAACCCCAGCCTGCATCCGACTCCCAAGCAGAGATTGCAGGGCCTCCAGAGCCTTTATCTTTAGGCCCTTCCGACTCCATGGCTGAAGGGGATTCTGGTGCAGTTGAAAGGTTGTCAGTTACTGAAGATGTCTACAGACCGACTACACTTACTGTTAAATCCTATGCAAAACTGAAAACTCCATTAAAAGTAAGGAAGCCTGTACAGCAGTCTCCAGTGCAAGGCCCCATGCCTAAGAAACAGATGCTTAAGATGACCGAAGACTTAATTACCCTAATCAGGGGTTCCCATCCCCCACCTGACAAAAGGCCTAGACAGGAGGAGGACTACGCTTCCTCTGACCAGGTTTCCATTTCCTCAGATTCTTCTGAGGAACAGCAGTACTCTTTTTTCCCCCTTATGAAGACTCTGATGCTGAAGAGTCTATTCCTTCAGCATCTCCCCCAGAAGACTACTCTTTTGGGGAAACTTTACATACCATGAGGGAACATTTCCACTGGGAAGGTGTTAGACAAATATGTATTAATGTGTGTATTAGCAATATGCTTAGTGCATTTAGTGCTTGAGAACGGTTAACACATTTATTCTATTTCATACTGCATAAATCTATACAAACTGCAGTTGCCTTCTGACCTTGTACTGTTAGCTAAAATCTTGCTTGTGCCTTGGAAATTTACTGAGAAGCAGGTGATTTCTGCTTGCGTTAGGAAAATAATGAATAGAACAATACTACTTGTATGAAACTTAGACAAGAAGTTCTACTGTGCCATGAGAAAATACACAGCTGTAGAAGTTATAGATAATTAGTACAAAGCCTGCTTGAAAATATGAACTGCAATCAGCATTTGCTTGTATCTGAATTAGAGGAGTACCTTGAAATGTAACACTGTACAATAGACGCTTGTAAATGGATTAATAGTCACCAAGGCCAGGTTATTTTTCTGAAAAGTTCCTCACAAATCTAGTCATGTCAGCAGAAAATCTGAAGTAACATCTGCTGTAGAACAATGCTGAAAGTTGTGCTTGATTACGTCAGCTTAGAAGGCCATGTCTTGTAAAACAGTATAAGAATGAACATACTTCCTGTTAGTAGTTAGACAAATCTTTGTATTTGCATGTTTTTGTCTCTTTGCTGCAAGTAAATTAAAAGTGCCTTGACTGAACATTACATGTATTGGTCTTTGAAGTTTTTTCCTTTGACAGAAGGCCAGGATTACTCTGATTCTAAGAAAAGGCTCCGAGAGTTCCTCTTTACTACCCCAGCACAGACCCCTTGCTATTCCTCCTGTGTTAGACATTGTGGATGATGTTTATTCAGAATCTAGCCTTAACCCAAATTCATTACCTCCTGCATCAGCCAAACCAGACAGATACTACAGAGTCCCTGACTCGCATAAATTCCTATATAAAAGCCCTGTTGCTGACCCAGAAGCCATTTCCCAGGGTTTATGTCTCAATTAAAACAAAAAATGAGCACACATACAGAGCAGCCTGATTACAAGGAAATGCAAGATTTGTTGCATGCAGCAGAACAAGTGGGAAAACATACTTTGCAATGTGGATTTGATTCATTGGAAGCTTCTTGCAGAGCAGCTGTAACAGGGTCTGTCATTCGTAGGCATGCTTGGTTAAAAGAACAAACTTTACCAGATCATGTTAAAGCAAAGTTAATGGATGCACCCTTACAGCAGGATGTTTTATTTGGTGTGAAAGCAGAAGAGGTTTTAAAGAAAATGGAAGGTAAGGCAAAATCTATGCAGACGGTGAAGGATTTTTTACAGGTTCAACCCCCTCGTGTCAGCAGAAATTGGCCAACCAAAAACTGGTCCTTTCCAACTTCTGACAGACCACAGAGGGGCAAATACAGACGCCCAAGGGGCAGAGGTCAGCCACAAGGCTCTTACAAGCCAAGACAATGGGGTGCCACAACCCAGAAAGGAGGAGAAGACAGGTCTCAAACTATCAGAAGACAATCACAATGACTTACCCCTCAGAGTGCCAAGCAAATCACTCTTGGCAGCTCCCTTGGGAGGAAAACTTGCACTTTTTGCAGACAATTGGCACATCATCACAAAAGACAAATGGGTCCTAAATATTGCAACTCAAGGATACAGGTTCCACTTTCACACTTTACCAAGGATAAAAGGAATGCCAAACCTGCAATCAAATTAATGGGTAGAGGCTCAAAGACAAATTACAGCACTCATGGACATGAGAGCCATTCAACAGGTTCCTACACAGGAGCAAGGACAAGGATTTTACTCAAGACTCTTTCTGGTTCCCCAAAAGGACAGAGCCTGGAGACCCATTCTGGACCTTTTAGTTCTAAACACATACCTGAAAGTACCCAAATTCAAGATGCTCACACTACAGCAACTTCTTCCTATGCTGGGCAAGAAGTCTTGGCTAGTAACGTTGGACCTCAAGGAGGCATACCTGCATGTCCCTTTCAGAAAAAATTGCAGAAGATACCTCCGATTTATAGCAGGTACAACTCATTACTAATTCTCTGCACTGCCCATTGGCTTATCTACTGCGCCCAGGGTCTTCACAAAATGCCTGGCACCAGTTATTGCATACTGCAGACAGAGGGAATCCAAATATATCCATACCTGGACGACTGCCTTATTCAAGCAGACAGCAAGGACATTCTTTTAAAACATCTAGCGTTTGTACAAAACCTACTAAGTTGCCTAGGGTACACAGTAAACGAAAAGAAGTCAAAACTAGTGCCCTCACAAGACATAATATTCCCGGGTGCCAGCTTAAATACAATGGCCTAGATGGCTTATCTCACGCCAGGCAAGCAAGGACAACTGACTCAATACTTCAAAATGATGGCAACAAAGACCCAACTCCCTGCAAGAAAAATTCTGCAGGCCTTGGGATTCATGGCATCTTGCATACTACTGATACCATATGCCAAACTGCATATGAGGAAATTACAATGGTACCTGAAAAGCGTATGGACTCAACACAGCCACAGCTTGGAAACAATAATACCACTAATTCCCTGCCTTCAACAGGAGTTTCTATGGTGGGCTCAGGCATGTCACCTCAACAAGGGTCAGCCTTTCACCTTGCCCACAGCCAGGCAAACAATGACAACAGATGCATCGGATTACGCCTGGGGAGCACACATGGCAGGACAGTGTATTCAGGGCAAATGGTCTGCAGATCAAATGCATCTCCACATCAATCAAAAAGAGATGCTAGCTGTACAAAATGCCCTAACAGCTTTCAAGGACCTCCTACATCCAGGACAACTTCTAATAAAGACGGACAACACCACAGTGATGTGGTACATAAACAAGGGGCCACACATTCCTACCCCCTATGCAGGCAAGCAATGACCTTGTGGAACACAGCACTGACCTATCAAGTTCACTACAAGCACAATTCCTGCCAAGAAAGAAAAATACATTGGCAGACGAACTAAGCAGAAATATCATGGATCCTCATGAGTGGAAACTAGACCCACAAGTATTCACCATGATAACTCAAAAATGGGGGAGCCCAGACATAGATCTGTTTGCCTCCCCCCAAAACTACCAACTGAGAAAGTTTTGCACAAGGACATACCACACACTAACTTGGAAAGTGGACGCCCTCTCATTCAGTTGGAAAACACTAACCGTGTATGCCTTTCCTCCACTGCCTCTTCTGGCAAAGATGCTGCTAAAAGCCAGATTAGAGAGTCCACAAATGATACTGATTGCTCCAGACTGGCCACGCCAATACTGGTATCCAATGTTGAGGAACATGGCTCAAGGCCCACCATGGATTTTACCTCAAATTCCTCACCTGCTGACTCAGCAAAACAATCTGATTGTACACAGCCAGCTCAAGACTTTAAATCTGACTGCATTGCAGATTATCTAAACAACCAGTCAGCACTTCTCTCTACAGCTGTTATGGATGTCATTCTGGAGGCCAGGAGACCCAGCACCAGGAAAACCTACTCAGACAAATGGAAAAGATTCTGCGCCTGGAACCAGGCTGAAGGCCAAAATCCTCTTGTCCCAAATATTCCTCGGATTCTGCAATATTTAACTGAGATGTTGCACAAAGGCCTTTCCTTTTCATCTATAAAGATCCACGCTTCAGCTATTTCAGCTCATTACAACACGGATCCTCCTATTTTTTCACATCCATTATTAAGACGGTACCTCAGAGGGGCTAAGAATATAAGACCGCCCCGAAGAGCACCAACACCAACTTAGGACCTCAGTTTTGTTTTGGAAAAACTTACACTACCGCCCTTCGAGCCAGCTTTTTCAGCTGATTTACAATTTTATCATGGAAAACTGCCCTGCTGCTAGCAATAACTTCAGCTAGAAGAGTCTCAGAACTACAGGCCCTAATGGCAGTGGAGCCTTTCATCATTTTTCATCAAGACAGAGTCTCTTTATGAACTAACCCTTACTTTATGCCAAAGGTAGTATCCAGTGTGGCTCTAAACCAAACCATTCATTTACCCACCTTTTATCCAAACCTCCAGAATAAAGGGGAAAGGCTCCTACACTCTTTGGACATTCACAGGCAATTACGTTTCTACTTGGATAAAACAAAGGTTTTCAGAAAATCTGATCAGCTCTCTCTATCCTATGCTGCTGGATCTCAAGGAAAGCCTATATCAAAACAGACCATTTCAAAATGGATAGGACATTGTATTCATTTCTGCTGCACACACCATGGGAAACCTGTATCTGGTAACATTAGGCCTCATTCCACCAGGGCTACAGCAACATCAGCAGCCTTCCTCAGAGGGGTACCAACCAAGGATATTTTGGAAGCTGCAACCTGGAGTTCATTGCACACCTTCACCAAGCACTACCACTTACCTCTATACTCAAAAAACAGAGTTGGCTTTGCCACTGCAGTTTTGCAGGGCCTAGCTTCTCCAAACCCTGTTTAGTACCAACCGCCCAGCCTTAGCTTTGGGATTCAACCCAAGTGTGATGAATGCAGCAGTGTAACATGATGAACATAGTACAGTTTTGTACCTACCATAAATGTAGATGTTCGAGTGTTCACACTGCTGCAGTCCAGGTTACCCTCCCACCTTCCCCTCTTCTTACCTGGGTTTTATCTATAGCTCCCCTGTTTATACAATCTCTAAGATGTATTTCTATATGGTGTATTTGCTTACAGCTGTAGCTATTGTTTTCTACTTATGTAATTTACTTAGGATTATGTATTGCCTTCCTATTTGGGGGCACCTGACATCCGGGGCAAGAAAAAACTGAAGAAAATGGTGTCGGCTGCCTCTTTTATACCCCTGTCGCACTGACGTCAGGGAAGAAGCGACAGCAACCGATAACGGACCAAGACTTTGGAACTTGGGCTGACTGCGGGACCGCCTGATGGCAAATAACCCAAGTGTGATGACTGCAGCAGTGTGAACACTCGAATATCTACATTTATGGTAGGTACAAAACTGAACCTTTTCTATCCAGATCATACAAACAAGGCAACTCCAGTAT
This sequence comes from Protopterus annectens, assembly GCF_019279795.1. Taxonomy (NCBI): domain Eukaryota; kingdom Metazoa; phylum Chordata; order Ceratodontiformes; family Protopteridae; genus Protopterus; species Protopterus annectens. The sequence continues at coordinate 652,412,820 of NC_056750.1, forward strand.
AATCTTGACAGAACTAAGTCCTTTAGGAACACTAACCTGCTGTTTATTTCCTATTTCGGGACTAAAAAAGGCCAGTTTGTGTATAAATAGACTGTTTCCAGGTAGATATCCTCTGCCATTATGTTTTGTAACTCATACCATGGAAAATCCATTCCAGGCAGTGTTAAGGCATATTCTACTAGAGCCTTAGCTCCTGTCCCGTCCTGGAACAGATTTATCATAAGTACTATTTCTTCATAAGCATACAAAAATCTCTCTCAATTTCAGTTCGCACCTTTAGTCCTTACACTTAAAGGAGATTTACACCCAAAAACTGAAAAAATGTTTTTCGGCATATCTTGCACTTTTGTGCAGTACTAATGTGCCTGTATCAGAGTAAGTGGTTTTTATTGTTTTATAGTTTGTTATACTCCAAAATGGCCCAAAAGGGGGCTGCCATGGGGTAGCATGATTTTGTTTGACAGTTAGTGCCTTCACTTCCCTTATGTCATTTTGGAGGGACTGTAAGACATCCCTAAGATGAGAGGATTATTTATTGTGGCTTTCTCACTCATCAGCTTAGAACAATACTGAGACTGACTACTTTTGACTGTCAGCATCAGTCTGCATTTTTAATTACTTTGCTTCCTTTAATTTACATTAGTGGCCATCTCTGATACAGCATTTCAAGGAATGTTTGAATGACAACCTTGAAAATGTAGCTGAGTTAATTGTTCTTTTCAAAGTAGCAGCTTTGGTTCAGTGTTCGTGTGAGAAATCTGAACTCTGTGATTAATGGTTGTTACTTGGGCTGAAACTGTGTTGCATTCAGTTTTAATACTGTAGCAAGAATTAGAATATTTTATGATAATCTATTCTCCTCTTACAGCTGCTTCCTCCTAATACTTGTCATGCCTCCTCCTTCCTCATTTTTCACACTAGTATTCACTCCCGCTATACCCTACCCTACACTAGCATCATCTTTCCATACCTAACATTATGCTTATCATTTCATCTTGTTCTAATCTACTACTACTGTATACTAAATCAGTCCATTGCTACTGTAACCACTGCATCAAATGCTTAAGTGAAACCTAAACTGTGCAAACTTTGCTTTTATTTCTGACAATTTTTTGCACGTATTTACTCTATACGACTCCTGTACTACTACTCTTTCTTTGTTCATAATGTATGTACATATATCTTTTAATTCCTATTAATTTAGATTCGTTATTACTTTAATTGAATCCTGTATTAATTCTCTGTATATTATTAATAATGTATTTATATGGAGCTTTTCTCCTCAGGCCTCCACTGAAAAAGGGCTCCGCTAGGCCCAATGGACTTTCCCTGTTAAACTGCAAACAAAGTAAAATAAATAAATAATCTTCCTTCCCCATCCCACTAACTTGTCTCAACAAACAAACATTGTATGCAGTTCAAAGATGCCATAACAAAACACCAGAAGAAACATGGTTTTACAGAAAAAAAAAAACTGTAGAGAAAAATGCAAAAATCAAATACTTAAAAGGTAAGATGAAAATATTTTTTTTCTTTGTGGAAGAGTTTGATTTAAGGAGAAACTAATTTCTAGTAATAAGTATAACCTGCGTTTTTTTAGTCATTAGCAACTGAAAACTAAGCTTGAAATCCTTGCTTTTGTTCAGACTCCAGACCACACTAATAACTTTAAATGTGATGCTGGCAGTCTGTGACTGATGCACATTTACATATCATTGTTTTTTAATGGCTCTGTAAGTTGGAGTATGTGACCTGATTACTCTGCAACTCTTAGCCTTCATGATGTAACAGGTGACAAGACAAAATGCAGGAAAGAAAGGCAGACCTAAATAAGTTCAAACATAAAACATATGTAATAATAATGAAATTATTCTTTCTGTATGTGGTGTTTGGATTGCAGCAACAGAAAATCACTTTTGGGGAAGAAAAGCTTGACATTTGGGTGGTGTTCTCCTTTAAATGTAGAGTGTAAATGGTAGATGTTTTCCTTGAAGCTTATCGAGCATGCTTTTCTAATTTATACTGTGCGCTATTTAAACTAACTGATTTTTGCTGACCATTTTTTTTCTGTATTTATTCTGGTATAGTATCCACACACTGGTGTAAGAAAAGCTGCATTTGAAGCCACTGGCCAGTTTTGTAAAACCCTGAATAAAGTCTGGCAGAAAAACCCTACTGAACAGAATGCAGCAGGTAGGATATTTATTTATAATGTTGCTGCAAAATAAATTGAGTGCAACAGAAAGCATATCTAGTAGTTTCAATGCCTGGCTGCTTCCAGAGTACTTTTTGTCTAAGCCAGGTCCTCAGGAAGTGCCATTGCAAAGTCATAAATGATAAAACCCAGTTAATTGAAGAAGTGTGTCGTGTTAGTCAGTGAGCTGTAGTCTTGAAATAAAATGTGCTCATCAACTTCCCTTTTTTGCTCTCTAAATATTCCTTGAGCTTTCCTACTCTTAATGTTCAATTTGTCAGTAATACATAGTGGGGGGTTACAGCTGTAAGGCTAAATGAACTGACTGAGTTAAGCCTGTTACTGTTTTTTTATAGATTGTTTCAGAACTTTTTCTTTGGCTAGTAGATGAAAGTGCATTTAAAATGCTCCTCAGAGCTAGCTCCATTTGTTTTTCATTTTAAGTCCCGTGATCTTTGACAATTTGTCAAAATCGCTGAGGGAGGGGCTACAGTTGAACATTGTCATCTGCCTAGCTGTCTGTCATTATATTCCTTATTCGTGGATATTGGCTTGACAGTCCAATACAACCAGAATTCTGCAGCAACCAACCCATCCTAGTTGCAGAATGGACCCCAACATTCTCAGTCAGAAGGCTTAGATTCACACTGAACTCAAAAAACAAAGTAGTTTACTTTGCTGATTTTTAGCCATTAATTTCTTGATGCAGTCTTTTATATTTTAATTGGGCCTTTATTTTAATAGGTTTTCTAGTATGCAACTACACTAAACAAAACTTCAATAAATGTTCATCAAGTTTTTGTAATCTTAGCTATATGGTTTATACAGTGGATATAAAAAATGTATACACCTCTGTTAAAATGCCAGTTTTTTTGTGATATAACAAAAGGAGACCACAATAAATAATTTCAAAACTTTCCCACCTTTAATGTAACCTGTACAATTGAATTGAAAAACAAACATCTGTTAGGGGAAAAATAAAAAATGTACAATAAGCTGGTTGCATAAGTGTGCACACCCTTAAATTAATACTTTGTTGAAGCACCTTTTGATTTAATTACAACTTTGTCTTCTTGGGTAGGAGTCTGTCAGCATGGCACATCTTGACTTGGCAATAGTTTCCCACTCTTCCTTGCAAAAGCACTTAAAATTTGTCAGATAAGGGGGCATCTCTTGTGCCCAGCCCTCTTCAGTTCACCCCACTGATTTTCTATTGGATTTAGGTCTGGGCTCTGGCTGGGCCATTCCAAAACTTTAATTTTCTTCTGGTGAAACCATTCTTTTGTTGATTTGGATGTATGCTTGGGGTCATTGTCATGTTGAAAGATGAAATTCCTCTTCGTCTTCAGCTTTCTAGCAGACATCTGAAGGTTTTGGGCCAAAAGTGACTGGTATTTGGAACTATGCATAATTCCCTCCACCTTGACTAAAGCCCCAGTTCCAACTGAAGAAAAGCAACCACAAAGCATGATACTACCAAAACCATGCTTCACCGTGGGGGTGGTGTTCTTTTGGTGATGTGAAGTGTCGTTTATGTGCCAAACATACCTTTTGGAATTGTGGCCAAAACGGTCAACCTTGGTCTCGTCAGACCATAACACATTTTCCCACATGCTTTTGGGAGACTTGATGTATTGTTTTGCAAATTTTAGCTTGGCCTGGATGTGTTTCTGTGCAAGAAAAGGCTTCTGTCTTGCAACCCTTACCCCATAGCCCAGACATATGGAGAATACGGGAGATTGTTGTCACATGTAGTACACAGCCAGTATTTGCCAGAAATTCCTGCAGCTCCTTCAGTGTTGCTGTAGGTCTCTTGGCAGCCTCACTGACCAGTTTTCGTCTTGTCTTTTCATCAATTTTGGAGGGATGTCCAGTTCTTTGCAACATCACAATTTTCTCCACTTTTTGATGACTGTCTTCACTGTGTTCTATGGTATATCCAATGCTGTGGAAAATTTTTTGTACCCTTATGCTGACTGATACCTTTCAACAATGAGATCCCTTTGATGCTTTGTCAGCTCTCTCTGAACCATTGCTTTTGTTGTAGCAGGCAACTGAGTAAATGTCAGGAAAATCCTACTAGGGCAGCTAAACTTTATTTGGGGTTAATCAGAGTCTCTCTGATTGATCGCAGGTGTGTACCCAATAAGACTGAATGTTGTAATTAAATCAAAAGGTGCTTCAACAAAGTATTAGTTTATGCAACCAGCTTATTGTACATTTTTTATTTTTTATATTTATTCCCCTAACAGATTTGTTTGTTTTTCAATTGAATGGTACAGGTTATAGGTCACATTAAACATGTAAAAGGTTTTGAAAGGATTTATTGTGGTCTCATTTTTTTATATTACAAAAACCTGGCATTTTAACAGGGGTGTGTACAGTTTTTATATCCACTGTATCTGGCCAAGGATATAACAGCGGGTCGGCTTCCAAAGCAAAGCTTCAGGGCACCTTCCATATGCCCTAACTGTTGGTCATCTCGAGCTCAGTCAGCTAAAAAGACATTGTGTCAAGCCCTTCAGAGCTTTCTGCCACCAGAATATGCTCCTCTGAGGCTTTTAAGGACCCATTGTCAACTTGTGCTGTTCATTTGCTGGGCAAATAAGTTCACTTTTGGGGGAAAAAACTTTAATTTTTTAAAACATTTTTCTGTACTAACACTTTCCTGTTTAGAAATGTTATTTTAAAGCTAGAAGTCCATGTTTTAAAGGACTATGGTGAGAATGTATTGTACTTTTAAACAAGAGTATTCTTTCTTCTACCCATTTAAAAGTTGTTTAAATGAAAGCCATTTTTCTGTGGCAAAGTTGTGCCTTTTATTTTTTGGGGCTGACCTAGTGCTTTAAAGTGATTTTTACTCTACTTTTATGTTAAAGACTTTACGTTTTGCCATCTTTTGCTGCTTGTTTTCCCCTAGAAAGAGGCACCATTTTCAGCTTGGCCATGGAAGAAACTGTCTGTCACATGGTTGGTCCTTCTTCCAGCCCCCAAAAGAAAGAAAGACTAAGAGGAGAGCTCGATATGTTCATATTGATCACTGGTGCATTAGCCTTAGCTATACAAGGATATAACAATCATCCAGTTTCCAAAGCTTCAAGCCACTCTCCATGAGACCAAACTGTCAAGCAGCTCAAGCTGAGCTGACTAAAGGACAAGTTTGGGCTTGACGCCCTTCACAGTTTTCCTACCACCAAAGACTATTGTCCTCTGAGGCTTTTGAGGATCAACAGTCTGCCTGTGATTTCCTTTGCTGTTGCAGGTAATTTTCCTTTGAGGAAAAAACTTCCATTTTCTTATATTTACTGATGTTTTTATTACTTTCCTCTTCAGGAAAGTTATTTTAAAGCTAGGAGGTGTGTTTTAATGGACTGTCTCGAGACTGTAATGTACATTTAAACAGAGCACTCGTTTTTTTTTTGTCAGTTTAAAAGCAATGTAAACTAACTGATAACTTATTTATGTGGAGAAAGTGTTTGTTTTTCTATTGTAGGGCTGCCATAGTGTTCGAAAGTGACTTTTACTGTTTTTTTTCTGTCAGAAAAAAAAACTTTAGACTGGTAGTTTTGCTGGCATTTGCTGCTAGGCTTCCCTGGGAAAGAGCTACCATTTTCTGCTTGATCATGGGACAGATGGTTTGTTCGATGGTCGAGCCTTCTTCCAGCCACAGAAAGGAAGTTAAGCAAACAGACTTTGCCACCACAGCAGGCCAGCTATTTGTCTCAGCCCCAGGTGTGTAACTCTGCTGTGGCTATTTGTTGTACCTCGGACCACTTATCTTTTACCCCCAGATCCATCTGGTGGTAGTACCTGCAACCATTGTGGACCAGGGGTTAGCCATGTCCCCTGCTGCTGTTGGAGTCCCCTCAGTGGGCAAAGGAGAGCCACTCAAGTTCTGAGAGAGAGATCAGGGAACAGGGAAGGTTTCCATGTTAGAATAAGCACCCATCCCTGGGGAGCAGCAGCTGCTATCAGTGACATGGCTGGCCCCGTTTTTCCTGTCAAAAAGAATTAAGACAACCAAACGTGTCTTCTACTCCTCAAATTTCTTTGGATAGGCCTAGTTTACTGGGACTCTAACTTTGATCACTGTGAGAGATTACCTCAGGATTCTGCATCTCTTGCCATCTATGATTCTTGTGATACCCTGACAAAATTCCATGTGACAAAGGTACATTAGTATCTAAAGTCTCTCTGGTCCCAGCAGCAACATCCTTTTGTCTTTTCAAATCCCAGTGCTGGGGTTTTATCAGAAGAGAAATCACTTGGAGACAGAAAATATCCGTAGATCTGGTTTTCCCCTTCTCCCTCCATGTTACAAAGGAGTCAGTCACCACTGACACCTCAGTCTCTGCTTGAGGAGCAGTTTCAGGAAGTATAAAAGTGCAAGGTGTGTGGGACACCAAGGGCAGATATAAGCACACAAATGTAAATTAGATGCCTGCCCTGATCAAGGCACTCAACTCTCTGAATCATCTTTGGTCCCTGAGACCTCTTCAAGTTGTTACAGTCAATACTACAGTCATGTGGTACATCAACAAGTAAGGGGGAACCAGGTTGCCTTTTTGTTGCAGACAACTACATTGTCTCAAGCCTTGGATAGTGAATGGAGTCTTGTAAAAGATTCCACATCCTGCACTCATATTCATTTTTAACTACCATAGCCAACATTCACTTCAATTTGCTTCAGTAGTTTGCCGTTTCTTTGGCCGTGTCATCTACACATTAAGTACCAGATGTCTTACTACTGACATTGTCTTTAAATGGAATTCTTTGATAGAACACAGATTTGGTACCATTCCAGTTTTGCCTTTGCTAAATATGCTGACAAAGTTGTCTTTGCCAGTATTAGTCCCCTCCATCAAAGGATTTGCATTCTCATTCCTGGGGAAGAACACATTTCAGCTGTGGTAATTAAATAAGAAAACTCTAGCAAAGAACATGTGTGTGTGCAGGCTTTGGTTGAGCACAGGATGCTATATGCTTTACCCTGTCTCCTCCTACTTTTTTGATCATCGCTAAGAGGCTGTAGCATCAGTACTGGATCTGGGGGACCAGGATCGACTCTGATGTTCTAGGAGCTGTTCCTTCTCTTTGGAGCCTCAGAGCCAGACTGCACAGCTCTGACCTTAGTTTTTGAGGCTAGAACCAGGAGGGTGGGGAGGATTGGTTTCATCCTTCACAGACTGTTTGCTGTTAAAATGCAATTTTCTACCTCACCAAGGACCTTTTCCCGAAACCAGAGAGGTGTCAGAAAGTAGTCATGGTTCAGAAAGACACAAGGTCCTTTCTAGGATTCCTATGCTGATCAGTCAGAATTCTAATGGAAGACGATACCCTCATGGCAAAGGTGGTCCACAACATCAGGCCTTCAGAGGACCCTTTTCTGAGAAGATTTTTCAGTGTCCTTGAAGGGTTACCTGACTACTGCACTCTGGAGGCAGTCGATGGATGCTTATCTCTGCATCCGGAAGCCTGGATAGCCATTACCAAAGACACTTGGGTGCAGAATATGGTATCCAGAGGTTATTACATACCATTTTCTTACCCCCCCCCCCAAAAAAAAAAAAAAAAAAAAAAAAAAAGAATTCCTAATGTTTCACCCAGTTAGAGGAAAGCAACAACCGTAGAAATAGAAAAGTTGCTGAGGAAGAGCCATCCAACCAGTCCCCCCAGACCAACAAGGATTTGGAACTTACTGAAGATTTTTTTTTAGAGCCAATAGGTGGGAGACCCAAGACCATTTTTGGATCTCAGCAGTCTGAATCAACTTGTAAAACACTTGATGTTCTGGATGGTCACAGTCCAGTCCATCCCACCACTTTTGTGGAAGGATGATTGGATGTGCTCCATGGATCTCCAAGATGAATACTATCGTATCAAAATACACAGGTGCTCCAAGAGAACATTCTCTTCTGGCTGAGAGCCCCTCACTATCAGTTCAGGGCACTGCCCTTTGGTCTGACCGCAGTCCCTAGGATGTTTACCAAGTGTATGGTAGTGGTTGCGGCTCACCTGAGATTGCACAGATTGTTTGCTTGTCTAGATGATTGGCTCCAATCTGCTTCCACCAAGCCTTTACTCATTCAAGGCAAGGACTGCTTGCTCCACCTACGTCACCTTGGCATTACTGTAAATTGCAGCAAATCACAGCTTTGCCCCATTCAATCTCTGCAGTTCATTGGTGCCTGTCTAGATACCCAAATTCAAATCTCTACCACGTGTAAGAGTAGACACTTTACAGAAGCAAGCATTACACATGCACTCTCTTCATTGATGTCCAGCCAAACTAATCTTACAACTACTTGGGTTGATGGCAGCTTCAGTAGTTTTGGTACCTTTGGCCTTGTTTTCACATGAGGATTTTACAGTGGACATTAGTGGTACAGTGGTCAGTAAACCCACACTAAACGGCACAAATTTGTAGCACAGAAGTCTGCAAGCATTGTATAGCCTGGTGGATTCATGCAGAAGTCGTTCTGGGCTGCCGTTTTTCTCTGCATGCACCTAAGGCCACAGTGACTATAGATGCCTCCCATCGGGGAAGGGGCATTATTTGGGAAGGACAGTCCAAGGCACATGGTCTCAGGCAGAGGCCAGTCTTCACATCAACATCCTTAAAATGAGAGTAGGCCTATTAGCATTGCCACCTTTCAAGCTGTTCTCTCTCTAGGGATGGTTACTAGTCACACAGACAACATGTCCGTGGTCTAACACATCAACAAACAGGGATAATGCGGTCCTGCCCATTATGTTGGGAGGCAGTGACAGTTTGGCAAAGGGTGATCTCTTCTGGCTGCTTATTTTGGCAACACATATTCCAGGAAAAAACAATGTGCTAGCAGACAAACTTAGCAGGTCCGTCTTGCTACCTGACTAGTGGTCTCTCAGTCAGTCAGTAGTGGAAATGGTATTTTGAGGATGGGATCAACTGTGCTGCGACCTCTTTGCTTCTCCCCTCAATACCAAGTGCAATATGTATTTTGCCCTGATCCCCTAGAGGGGGAGTCACAGAGAGACACTCTAGTTCACGATTGGTCTTTCAGTCTACTATATGCCTTCCCTCTAACTCCTGTCATCCCCAGGTTTAGTCAAAAAACATTTCATTGGAAGAGTAAGGTTATCCTCATTGCCCCATCTGGCTTCACCAGTTTGGTTCCCCTTCCTTTCCTATGACCTCACCTAGTTCACCTTCCCTAGGTGCTGTATCTTACCCAGAACCTTCTGTCTTACCCATCTGGTTTGTCTCTCCTAGACATAGTCTCTCAAGCCAACCACATGGTTTCTGCACTTCCAGTAGTAGCTAGTAACTCCAGGCTTTCTTCCCCCATTTGCCATATTGTCACCTCAAAAAGCCTCTACCAGGAAGACTTGTCAGAGCAAATGGAAAAGATTCTCTGTTTGAGCCCAACAGAGACATCTAGACTCTTTTTCAGCACCAATTTCAGCTATTCTTGATTTACTGGCTTCCATTTTCAGTAATGGGGCTAGATATTCGACAGCTAGGGTACAACTGGATGCTTTCCAACTTTCGCTTAAGTGAAAAGAATTCCTCTCTAGCTTCCTTGAAATCGTACAAAGCTTTTCTTAAAGGCATTTTGCTGTTAAAGGACCCTATCCCTCCTTGGGAACTTAAACTGGCCCTTCAAGCTTTAACTTAGCTTCCCTTCAGGCCTGCAGTCAGGGCAGAATTTAAGTGTTTATCCTGGAGAACACTTTTCCTGATCACCATTACATCAGCTAGATGGGTATCAAAACTCCATGCACTTTTTTTCCAGCCACCACACCTAATTTTTCATAAGGACAGAGTATCCCTTTGGACTAACTCTTCCATACCTAAAGTTGCATCAGAAGCTAACCTTAGTCAATTAGACTACCATTTTTCTTCCCAAATTTTTCTAACAAGGGATAGTACATGCTCCATTTACTAGATGTGCATAGAAAATTCAGATTTTACATTCATAGAAGCAAAGACCAGAGAAAGTCAGAGCTGTTTGTCTCCTTTTCTAAGGCTAAATCGGGCAAAGAAGTGTCAAAAATAACCTTAGCCAGATGGCTCACTGATTGCACTGTCTTAATTTACAGCAGTAAAGGACTTCCTTTACTCAAACATCCTAAAGCTTACCCTACCAGGGCTGTGGCTGCTTCATCTGCTTTTTGGTTGAAAACCTCCATAGATGGCATTTGTGCAGCTGCTTGTATGGTCCAGTGCTCATACCTTTATAGTTCAAGTTAGACTACCTGTCTAGGAATGGGGCAGGTTTTGGCTCTGCTGTACTCTGGAATAATCCTTCTTGAGGCCCCCCCCCAAGAATACTCTAGCAGGAGAGATTGTGTTCCATCAGTTGAGGAACGGATGAAAGACAACATCAGATATAGTTATGTACTCTCCATAACTCTGCTTCTTTGTTGTTTTTCATCCTTTCTCAACTCCAACCCCCAGTCCCCCATCCATTTGATGTTTTTCCTAGGATGCCCTGAGGGATATCCCTTTAAGGTCTTGCATTGCGGCCTCCAGAACTCCCTACCCTATTTTTTTTTCATCCTTTCCACTATTTTGTGATATCCTTCATTTTTTTCCCCTCAGAGATGGTTAGTGGCTGATACTTTGTCATGTGGTTAGTTGAATAGAGGGCAAACTTAGTCTGAGGTAACTAAGGAGAAGAGAGGGATTGTGAGTAAGGGGAGGCACTCTAGATATGGAGCCTAAAGTCTTTCAAAGTAGCTGTGGACAGAACCAATGTCTTCTATAAGACCCATAAGTTAAGGAAGGATTAAATCAAACTACAAAGATGCAGAGTTATGGAGGGTACGTATCTATAATTTATTCTCATTGGTGTAATATATAATCATTGACCATAGGATGGGTAAGGTCAGTCTCTAACCAAATGGGATAGATTAATTCAAGCACAGAAAGGGAAACTGATTAGACTTAAAATGGGCCCACAAGAGCAGCTAGCCTAGTACTTAAATATGAATCTGTGGACTTGTATACAAAATGTGTGCGTGTGTGCACGCGCGCACACAGATACACTCACTTTATAGCACTTAGCCTCCATAGGAATTTGGAATGACAACTTTACTGAAAACTGTATAAAAACTTATGAAAAAAATGACACAAGGTCCCTGCATTTTACTGATTTATTAAACCATCAGACAACATGGAATGAAGCAGGAAATGGTCTAACCTTGGATACCATTACTGTTTTATTTATGCATTCTGTATATTTTAAGCAGCTACAACAAATCCCTACACATATAACAAAACATAATTTTTCTTCTAGTGGAAGATCGGTATGTGTGATGCCCTAACTTGTACAGTACTCATAACAGATGGTTATCGTTTGCTGACATCCGTCCGGAGTTCCAAAGCTTTACCTTCCCAAGGACATATATCCAGATAATGACCTCAGATCTTCAGTGTAGGGATATACAAATAGATGTATGTTAGATCCTCAGACTATCTCACCATCAGCTTGAATGCAGGTGGTTGCACCCAGTAGTGTTATCATTTGGTACCTTAACTTCACTTTTCAGAGTCAGATAAGTGCTCTTTTGGGGGGGGGGGTCCTTCCTTTCTAACCTTTTGACTGTGTGTTCATTATATGTCAGCTAGGAGGGGTAAGTGCCAGTGTGACAGGCAAATCCCATACAAAGTCTTGCACAATACGTGCCTTTTCTGTCTAGACTCTTAACATGACACAGCATGAAATTCAGCTGTGATGCTTTGGATGCCTCTTCAAGGGCAGTTGCTACTGGCTCAGTCATCAGATGGTATTGCTTGGCTGCGAGGTCAGCCTACTCCTTTTGACTGTCTATTAGTTATTAGATGTCAGTCTTCTCAAAAAATTACAAGAACAAGGCAAAACAATGAAAGGCTGCTGTCAGATTCTTCTCTCCACAGTTCCCAAGTACCATAGGAAATTATTTAGCAAAATCCATTTCCTTTGCTGAGAGAGACACAAGGCCCTCTCACAAGCAAAGGAAAACCCCTAGGAAAAAGTTTCCAGCTAAACATCAGAAGGATACCAGTGGAGACCTCAATTTTTGTAGCAGGCCCCTCTGACTATCTTCTCTGACTCTCTCACAAAGTTCAGGGGGAGTCGTCCACCCACCTGGCAAAAGACCTCATCAACTGAAAAGAAATTAGGGCTCTTTTATAGGCTCTGCAGACTTTCACACCTTTGGAAGCCAGGCACTCTGTGGTATACACAGACAACACCACTATGATGTAAATAAGCAGGGAGGCACACGGCCGTACCCCCTGCCCATGTAGGCTGGCACAGGAGGCCTGACACTTTGCTTCCCAACTGAATCTGACATTCATTGCAATATGTATTCACTCTCAGGAAAACTTGTTGGCTCTCTCTAAGCAGGGACATGAAGAATCCTCACAAATGGACTTTGACCAGGAAGGTCTTTAAAGCTGCCACTCTCCAGTGGGGAACACTATAGTTATATCTTTTTGCTTCTCTAGAACGTTACCAACTTCTTTTCTGCACCAGGAATCCATCTCCACTAGCCTGGAAGACAGATACTTTTACTTTGTGGTGGACAGGGAAGTTCCTCTATGTTTATACTGTCCTCTGTCTCTGCTTCCAAGACTTCTGATCAAGGTCTAGAGGGACTGTCCAAAACTTTTGCTTCTGGCCAAGACAGCACTGGTTCCCTTTCCTGTTTCAGGAATATTTCTAGAAAATACTTCTACAGCCAGATCTTAACACTCAACAGAAAGGGCAGCTTCTTCATCCAGCTGTGTGACTTCCCTCAGTCTTGCTGTCTGGATGGCAGGATTTTAATCCCTAAAAGAAATTTTTTTCTCTGAAGAGGTGATTCTGGTTCTGCAAGATGCCACAAAATCCAATACCAGGAAAACATATATGTCCAAGTTGAAAAGATTCTTTGCTTAGTACCATGAATAGACTGCAACTCCTTTTGTTAGACATTCCCACTGTACTTCAGTATCCTTAAGCTACTACATTCTAGTTTGGCCTATTTATCCATTAAAGCCTAGTTATAAGCTATTAATGCATGCTTACCACTGGAGCTTCCTCTCATGTCCAGGACAGAGGTCAAACATTTTCTGAGGGGTTTTGCACCTTAAAACTCCAAGGAAGCCTATCACTTCACAATGGGACCGAAGGTTTGAGTTGGAAATGTTTAGTTTGCCTAGTGTTGAGCCAGCAGCTTCTGCCATCCTAAAATTCTGCACATTATATTCTTCTTCGGACTCTCACCTCAGCTTGCAAGATATTCTGAACTTTCCCCAATCCCCAAAACAGGGAAATAAATCTTGCACTCAAGACATTTAAATGCAATTGAGGTTTAACCTGGATAAAACTAATATTGAGGGAAACAGATCAGCTGTTTGTCTCCTTCATGGACTTCAAGTTGGGGCAGCCAATTTCTAAACAAAGTATTGCATCCTGGATTTCAAAGGCTATCTCCTTCTGCTGTTCACACCATGGAAAAACATCCCCCTCCTGTCCAAAAGCATATTCCACATGGACAGTGGCTTTCCCGGGTGCCTTCTAGAAGGGGAGGCAGGGGTGGATAACCATATCCATTTTAGAAACTGCCAACTTTTGTCTACACCTTCAATCTAGGTCCAGGGTAACCTTTGCCAGAACCATTCTGTCTGGCCTCCTGGATTCTACTCCCTCTCTTTAGCCCTCTCCCCTTCTCTGTACAGTTCTGGGAATAACCCATCTGATATGAATGCTGCAACAGTGGTTTCAGTCTAGACATGCAGTACACTTGTGTAAAAACTTAACAGTAGATGTCCTACTAGTAACTGCTGCAGTATTCCCTCCCTTCTTCCTTAATCCCCTGCTCTTCTCTCGCTCTCTCTCATACGCACACACATGCACACGTGCACTCACGCACACACACAGTTTATAACATCAGTTTTGGTGGTGGGGGGTTACTTACCTGTTTAAACTATACCCCTCCTAGGTGACCGGTCTCCTCTCTCCGTTGTCTTCAAGCCACTGGCTTAGAGTTAGTCTGAGGATCTAGCTTCTATGTCCATTTACAGTTCCCTACGCCAACAAGCTGAAGTTATCCTCGGGAAGGTAAAGCTTGGGTAACCTGGCCAGATGCCAGTGGACAGACTGAAATCACTGTTGCAGTATTCATATCAGATAGGTTATGCTAAATTCTTACATGACTCTACTTTAACTGGTAATGATCTGTATGTTAGGCTGTATTATATATTTCAGTTAGAAAATAGAAGTGCATTCATTTAAAAAAGTGCTGTGACCTATAATACTTAGTCATGCATTGAATAAGCAAAAACAGAAATAGCCTTAGATGCATTTCATGATCTAAACACCTACTTTCAAAGCCGTTTTTAATGGTTTAGCCTTGTTGTATCATAACATTTTTTTACATCAGCATTCAGGCATTTTATGAATTAGCCAACTTAATAAGATGCAGTGAAGACGTACTGCAGTATTCTCTAATACAAAAAGGAAAATTGTTGTCTTATACAAAATGAAGTCATAGAACCGTTTTATATTTTACATAAAGCTAACATGGGAGCTGCACAAGCACTCCGTAGATCCCCTGTGGTGGGTAAATGTCTGTTATACCATTCAACTGTTTCCAATCTTTGCTTCCTCTCCCTTCAAAATGTTTAGCTTGTCTGATATTGTGTATGGGATCATAGGTAGTCAGTAATGCCAGACATTACACAGTGATTTCTGATGGTCTTTCTGAGCATCTAAGCATGCAAGCTGACTCAAAACTCATTGGTCTGTCATCTTTGTAGGCGAATTCCCTTCATGTATGGTTGTTTGTGCAGAGGAATAATGCTCAGCGCTGTTAATATGCTACTTCATATTGTCTAGGATTTGTTTTCCTCAGCCTCCATTTTTATCCTACATGACTGAGCACCGTCACTTATACACCCAGTACTCCCGGCTTGACTCTAAATAGGTCCATGTAGACGACTGTTCTTCCATGGTTGCCATTTTTTTTATAAATTCCAATTCACTTAAATAAAAAATGACTATGGCTTATGATTTTGTCTGTTTACCCCCCCCCCGTTATTTTTGGCCTTGTCCAGAATTCTTTAGCAAAGTAGTTGAGAGGTATGATACTGTGTGACAATCACACTTAACTTCTTTGCACAAGAAGGCCAAAAATAAATGGGAAACAAGTGAACAAAATCAGGGATGATATTTAAATATTACTCTTTCACTTAAGCTGAGAGAACACACTAATATCTGGCATTATTGACTCAGTGCAGTCATCAGTAATGTACCACATCAAAATTTTATGATAGGGTAAAAATATGAGGCCAAATCAAGATTATTTTGCGACATGGTACGGAGGAAAGCTTCACCGTGCTGCTTCCATAGACATATCAGACTCTTGTGAACACCGCATTACACCCCTGCTCCTGTATAGGAGAGAGGATTCCTTACAGTTTGGTGACCTGGATTCAAGGACCACCTTTTTAAGAGGTGAGTGAAGGAAGAAGTGCTGAGCCTTGCTGTGCATGTGTCTTAAGACTGGGAAGTGTGATTTAACACAGCAAGGTACCACTTGTCTTGTTACAGCCCCTTTTAGGCAACCATGCTTTGATGACTTTTTTTTTCCTGCGGTGAATGCAAGTTTTGAGTATAACTGCTCAAACTTTGCCTTACCAAGGAAGTGCGCTTTGGAAAGTCACATTGAAACTGCTTGAAAGAGTATTTTTAGAAGATAAAAAGGGAAAAGAAATGTAGACTATCTCATAAGAATAATGTAAAAACAAAGACGGAGGAGTAGTGGAGGTAATGCACTTTGTAGAGGAGATGAGCACATAACCCAAGTTAAAATGCTTTTTTCACCACTTGTTGGTGCTTTCGTTACTTCCCACTATTTATTCCATTACCCCAGCTCTGAACCTTTTTTCTTAGCATTGCATGTGTTATGTAGGATACTAATGAGATGTTTTGTGGCAGTTGAGTAGATTGCAAGTGCAGTGATCAAAATGGCACATCTTTTTCAAATTCTCCCAAGGTGGCTTCCAGTTCGGTGGTTAGTCCCTATTCATCTAGTGTATGACATTGTCTTTCCTCAGTGTCACAAAACAGATATCTGTTAATTTAATAGTGATCAGCTTCCCGGATGCCTTATTCCCAGAATATGATGTGTGTCTTTTTATAAGCTGAAGCTGATCTATGCTGCTCAGACCCTTACAACGTAATCACCAGAGGGTTCGACTACATTATCCTTAGTTTCTCATTCTTTTGTTTAAAAATATTTTAAATTAATTGTTTAGATTTAAGTTTCCGTTGTAATAGTTTGTCTCTGGAGTTTCCAAAAAGAGAGAAAATTATTTATCTTCTAAGGAACATCATTGTAGGATTCATAAATCTGTCTTTAATCTGCTGTAGGCAAATGCTGACCATCCCTTTGGCTGCATTTGCATTGGTGCTCACAGTACTGTTTTCACTCTCTCAAAAGCCTTATGAAGCACTAAGTGCCTCATGGGCAATTCACTACAGCCTAGCATTGGATTCCTTTTAGGGGACTTTTTACTACATCTGTGCATGCATACATGCATGTACAGTTATGCATAACATGCGCACATTCATTCATGCTCATAGCCACTCATAATTTTCCTTCATTACATTCAATCACAAATCATTCATATAAAGTAGCATATTCCCTTGTATAAGGACACAGTCAAGCAAATCAGATTGATCACCTCATTACATAGCTCTCGACATCTTTGCTTGACTGTGTGTTTACTGAAAGGTTGGGGATAGTGTTAAAAATTTGTCTGATTCACTTCGAAAATTATCAGAATAGCAGATATTGCACCATCATTCATTTTGTAAAGAATATGAAGTTTGAATTTAATGTCTGCCATTTTGACTGACTTTGATCCTCAGTGAATTACCAGAAAGTTAAAACTTTTAAAAGGGACAGGGCAAAAACAAAACCAGAGGCATTTTAGAACTGTGATTCACTCCTCCAGTCGTAAAAATGTGCACACATTTCTTCACTCTTAAAAGTATCACCACTTGTTCAGTTAACTATTAAACCGTGCTATCATTGTCTGAACTTTGTTGTAGTTAAGAAAACGTAGTGTGGCTTCTAAAATTAGCAAGGGTGCCGAATCCAAAATAAACATGGAGTAGAGTATCAGTTAATTACAAGGTTGAATATTGTTGGTTTCCAGCATTATACTGCACCACTGATTTTCATGCCGTGCATTCATCTTGTGCTAGTTTAGTGGCTTTTAAAACACTAGGCTATCAAACGAATTGAAAATTGTGGTTTGTATTAAGGCTTAGAAGGCACAATATTCACTGTTGCAGCTTAATACAGCTTTTCAGATTTTTTTTTTTAAACACATTTATTGAATTAGCACTCGGGACATAAGTAAACATTCATTTATGTGAAAGAAAACAAAACATATTAACATGTTCACAGTTAGACATTATACATAACTTATTTTTCTGTACAATTGTCATCAATCCAACATTACATAAATTGCTCAATTCCTGTCTTCTGGTAAACCTCACTCCTCCTCCAAAACGTTCTTCTGCATGTATTGTTTCCACAATTTCCATTTTTGATCTATGTAATTTGCTCCTACCCTTTTCTAAAGATCCTATGTCCAGTTCTTCTATCTATGTTAACAATATTCACTAATTTAGATATGGTTGGTATAGATTTTGATATCCATTTTCCAGTAATTGCTTTTTGGTAGCCACCAGAGTTAGATGCAACAAGATCATTCCATTTTTATCTTTCAAATTGAAAAAAAAATTCATTCTCTGAATGTCGTAACCCAAGCAGTGCAGATGAAGATTTGACTATGTAATTGTTTTCAGTTTCGGGACGGCCAGGTTTTTCAGTCCTTTAATTATGGTAGATTGATAGCTGTTGGATGACTAGATGCCTGAGCAGAGCTTTCCTCCTAGGATCACAGGTACAAACATCTAAGAGGTGGGCATCAGTCCTTCAGATCCTACAGGTTTTTCAGAGTTCTGAGAGTTTGGTATTAGTAAACGGAAGCACCAAGCCAAACTGATCCAAAGCAGGCGGCTTTATTATACACACAATATGGTGCTTCTCTTTACTGGTGACATTTTACCAAGTTATTTCTCCTTTTTGGCTTGAGTTTGGTATTAGTCCCTAGATGTCATAGACTCCTGTTTTGTATATTACAGAATAGTAAACAAAACCCATTGAGCTTGGTGAAAGCCACTAAGAAAAAAAAAAGGAAGAGTGAGTGCACCCTTCCCCTCAGATTCCAAGGGCAAGGAGCAGGATCATAATCTGGCCTGATCGTACCAGATGTTTCTTCCCATAAGGACTGTAGTATAAGATGATGAAGATGAAGGTACCTTATCAACAGAGTACCCTCTGGAAGTTGTCTTTTGGCAACAAGTCCAGAAGGCTATCTTAGCATTGACAGAAATAAATGAAATTGTATTTATAGATGAGAACTTAGTGTGACCTTCATTTTCCAATTACTGTTAAGAAAACCCATCGAAAACCTGGTCTGCTGTAGAGTCAAACATTTTCTAAGGTCACTAAGAAAATCACTGTTTCTACTTGCCAACTGCACTTCTCATCAACTTACAAGACACACTGTTTAAATTAGAGCAGGACTGCAGCAAAGTTGCTAAATTTGCAGGTAATATGCCTACCAAGCTGAATACTGCATGTCCTTGGAACTACGTAATCGTCTCACTTCCTATATAAAACTGCTCACAACGTGCTGTTAAAGGTGCCCCTCGTTAAAGGATTTGCTAAAGTGATATAGCCCACCTCCTTTAGATAAATGCCTTATCTCTGCAACTAAGTCCTGTAATGCTGCTGGTGAGAATTTGTACTCTTGCTTTGTATCTAAACTTTGGAACTCGATCCCAGCATACATCAGATGACCGCCCATTTCACATGTTTAAAACCAATTTAAAACAATAACTTAGACTTTGTTCCTTCTGTGTTGCCATATGATAAACCCTTATCCACAAGGGCTCTTACCTTTCAGTTAATTTTGTATTTTTTATTAGCAACTCTGTAATGCCTGTAGAACACATCTGCTCTTGCTGGCATTTTATTTATTATTCATATTTATTTATTGACATTTGTTAACCGGGTTAGTCCAACTGGGATATTGTCCCATTTTCAGTGGAGACCCGAGGAGAAAAGCTACAAAAAATACAATATATGATTACAGAACAAAAAAAAAACAAGTATTACAAACAGTAATAGCAAGCAATAGAGATAAACCTCTACCGGTGTAGAAATAAACTACCGTTTTTTTTTGTTTGTTTGTTTGTTTTTTGACAAAATTAAATTCTTAGTTGCTGAACAAATGGGGAAAGTCAAGAGTGATAGTAGGATGTAATGAGAGATGTGAGTGTGGGAGGAGGGGAGAGCTAAGTAGGGTCATAGCAGGGACAGGTTCTGGAATTGAGTAAATGCGTTTTCAGTTCTTTTTTAAATAGTGGAGTATGAGAGATAGAGAGTATATCCAGGGGGAAGTTTATTCCAAGCTTGGGCCACAGAGTGCTTGTAGAGTTGCTTACCAACAGACCTGTTAGGGTGATAGACATCAAGTAATTGCTGATTTGAGGTGCGGAGAGATCGAGAAGGGGTATAGATGGAAACAAGGAGAGATAGGGAAGGACAGCAGGAGGGTTTAAAGAGCATAGAGTGCAGCATGTGAAATTGGTAGAGATGAAGTTGTTGTGGGAGTTCCAGCCATTGTAGAGACTTTAAGGCAATACAGTGGTGTGTGTTGTTTGGGGTAGTTAGTAATGAATCTGGCTATTTTGTGGTAGGTTTGTTGAAGTTTGTTCAGGGTAGTAGTTTGAATATTTGTGAGAACTGGCCCAGCATAGAGGAGAGAGGGGAGGAGAAGTGCTTGTCCATGGGTGAGTCTAGCCTCAGGAGTGATGTATTTTCTGTTCCGATATAGGAGACCAAGTTTTTGATGGGATTTCTTTATGCATTGCTGTATATGCTGATTGAATTTTAGTTCATCGTCAATGATAACCCCTAGGAGTTTAGAGTGGGTGTCAGGATGGATGGCTGTATTATTACAAGACGTAATGACAAAGGAAAATCTATGTTGAGCAAGAGAATGGGGGAGGAAGAGCAAGAGTTTGTTTTTTTTGGGATTGAGGATTAGTAAGTTGTTTGAAAGCCATTGTTCGGTGGAGAGTAGAGCTTTTTGGGTTAGAGTGTGTAGGTCAGAGATGATGTCGGCTATAGAAATAATAGTGGAGTCATCAGCATATTGAATGAGAGATGAATGATTGCAAGAGGTGAAGAGGTCATTAGTGAAGATATTGAATAAAAGGGGGCCTAAGATGGAACCTTGTGGAACCCCAGTAGAGATAGGCAGGAAAGGAGAATACGAGGAGAGCCATTTGACAGATTGTTGGCATCTAGATAGATAGCTAGCGAACCAGCCGAGGGTGGAGGAGGATAGGTGAAAGTTTGCAAGTTTAGATAGAAGTAAAGGATGGGATACAGTATCAAAAGCTTTGGAGAGGTCTAGAAGGAGACAGGAAGTAGGTTTATTATTGTCCAGGGATTCTGCAATGGTGTGGGTGAAGGAGAGTAGAGCAGTAGTAGTGCTATGATAGGGGCGGAAACCATGTTGAGTAGGGGTGAGTAATTTGTGCTTGGGAAGGTGGTTTAGAAGCTGAGTATGGATACATTTTTCTAGGATCTTGGATAGGGGGGATAGAATGGCAATAGGTCGATAGTTGGTAGGATCAGTAGAGTTGCCTCTCTTATGGAGAGGGGTGGTGTAGAAAGATTTCAGAAGAGTAGGAACAGTAGATTCTAGCATGAATCTATTAACTAATATAGTCACTGGGTAGGCAATAGTCCGCTGCAAGTTTGAGGAAGGTGGGAGGTAATTTTTCAGTAGAGAGAGAGCAGAGTTTGAGTTTGAGCAGTAGAGATTTGATGTAAAAAGTGGGAAGTGGCTGGAAGGAGAAAAAAAGTGTTATTGGGGGTGGGTGTTGGATCAGGTAAGGAGTAGGAGTAAGTTTGAGAGGGTAGGAGGTTTTGGATGGAGGAGATGAAGTGGGAATTAAGTAGGGTAGCTGTTTCCTCCGGAGTCGAGTTTGGGTAGGGGGAAGGGTTAGAGGGAGAGCCTGGGTAAAGGATGCTATTTAGTGTAGACATTATAGAAAGCACACTTACTCCTTCCTATCTTCTCTCTCTGCTGTACAGCTGAGCTTTGTTTACTTTCTGACTCTACTTCTGACTTCTTTTATCCCATTCTTTTTCTGTTAATCCTTTCCATATTATATTAACATTAATCATTTTAGACAGTTGCATTTTTGTAACATTGAACTCTGTATTTCTTTAATTGTATTATGATGTACTCTTTCTAATAAGTATGTCATATTTCGCTTTTCTTTCTGCCATTCTTTATTCTGTGTCTGCTGTTCATAATATATACCAATTGTATTTATGTTTTAAATTGTTATTGTTCTTGGGAGTTTTTCTCCCCAGGCCTTCACTGAAAATGGATTTTTATGTCCAGTCAAACCTAATAGTAAACAGAATTGCTGAAACTAGATTAGACTAAGCCACTCATATCACTGTTTATTGATTGCTTTTGTGATGTCTTTAAGTAGCACAATTACCTGATACCACCTGCTTCTGAAAGACCAGATTGGTTCTGCAGAGTGGTTCAGGACCCTAGTTAAAATCTGGTGGCTGATATAGCTACTATATGGGTCCGGATGGAGAGATGATAAAATTAGCAAGCAAAGTTGAGTAGTATTGCTGGAACTGAATTTATTCTCAATTCTTTGTGAGTACCTTTAAGACGGGGATTCTGTTTTTACAAAATCTCACAAGATGACACTGATATAGATTGTATTTTATATAGTAAACATCATTGGACAGAAGTAGGTTAAAACATAGAAAAGACAGCTGGATACACAAGTCCCAGATTTAAAAAAAAAAAAAAAAAAAGTGCCCAATCCTGGTAGGCACACTAGTGCTAGAACTGGCAAAAAAATTATTGTGTAGAATCCTCAAGAGACAGAAACATTCCTGCAATGCAGTCAGGCCAGGCTCAGGGGGAGGATGCCCCCCCATTGTAGAAGGAAGTAGTAGTCCACAAAAACTGGCAGGCCAAGAAACAGCCAAAAAGATTATCTTGTGGACTGTTGACCATAAGAAACAAATTATGCATTGTTACTATTAAGCAAGAAGCCCACAATGTCTGGATAGAAGATATTCAAAAAGACAGAGAATTTAGAGGAAAGAAAAATAGTTGCACAAAAAAAGTTAAAAGCTTCAAATTCAGATTTGTGTTCATTAATAAAACAGATTCATGAAAAACATTGTACAGACCAAGAATCCTTGGGCCGTTTGGAAAGAGAAGTGACTGGAAGTGTGAACATATAAACCACAAAACACAGAGATATTTGAATGGTATAAAAAGAAATGTGGACATGGGAAAGGGAGGGATCTGATGTTCTGTAATATTTATGTAGAGGAGAAAGCCAAACTAATCAGTACAAAAAAAGCAGCTTCAAAGATACTTGAAGAGAAATACAGGCAAAGGCACCCATATATGGAAAATTTCACAATACAAAAAATAAGATTGCAAAGGGGGAACGTAGAACAGAAGATGAGTAAAGTAGAAATTGAATTGAAGCTGAAGTTATGGAATACTTGCTATGTGAAAGGTTGTAGTGTAGAAAATCCAACTCTTGTAATAGTATACAGCTCAGCAAGCTCCTGCCTGGTGCCCTGCAGAGTTCTTCAGCAGCAGAGAGACAAAAGAGAGACTTTGGAGTGATTAAGTATAATGTTTCTGCATTTTCTTGTTGCCTTTAGCTAATTCTGCCTAAAACGCAAATTTTCTAGAGTTTCTGTGATTTTAAAAAGCTTGTTTCAGATACATATTGTACTTATTTTACTGCCTGCACTTTAACAAAGTCGTTTAGTGTTTAAATTACCTGTTTAACTGTTGTAGGCTACACACTCAAGTGTGATAGCCATTTCTGTGCATTTAAAGTGTTTTTTTGATTGTATCTGCTTTATTTTCTGAAAAAAAACAAAAAAATATAAACTTGTTTTCCACCTTTCTAAGCTAGTATAGTCCAGTTTTCAGGTTAGTGCTGAATTCAGGGCTGTGTTACAAGTGTCTGTGTTTGCCCATACCTTACTTGGATAGAAGGAAGTTTCTCTGTTCACTGTGAGAGAGGGAGCTTTGAGCAGCCTATCTCTCCCTGGAGGAGTGGTTTCAGCCCAGAAATTAATAGTTTGTTGGCCATTTGGGCTAATTTCTCTCTTTCATTTCCCTGCTATAAAACCCGCATTTGCTAGGTTTTGCGTCCTGGGTGGCGCCAGTTAGCTAGGGTATAAGTATTCCCGGCGCCACAAAGTCTACTCTTCAATTTTTCCCTTAGAACTAGACAAACTTTCAACTTAAGCACTGAAACCATTCACTTTTCATACTGGCACTTGCTCAAAACTCATAGCAAGCACTAATAAACCGTAGCACTAGACCCCCCCCCTATACTGTAGAGAAGGACAAGGCTCTCTATTCGACCTTACCAGCCAATCAGTAAAACAGTTCACTGTACCTATCCAGGTATGTCCAAAGGGCAGTTTCAGGTGTAATCTCCGGTCCAACTGGTGAATCTGGGCATTTTGAGGCAATGTTACAATTGCCTCATGTACACAGACAACCCTCTCCTCCTTCCACCAAACACTAATACATGTGAGAAATGTAATTATACAGCCAAACTGGAGGCTAAGCTCTCTCAACCCAAGACTGGACCAGGCAGTCAAGAGGAGAAGGGAATTACTTGCATCACACCACCAGTCTCACATAGACCTATGATACCAGCACCGGCAAAAAAAACACACATAAATACACGAAAACATACTCGGAGGCTCTAAATAAAAATCTGCAGAAGCAGCAGAGACCTCCAAAGCAGACATCCAAGCAACCTCCACCCCCCCAACACAAACCATGAAACACACACTTCACAAAAACCAGTATGCTACACAATCACAGCCCTTAAGGCAAAATAACATACCCAACACACTAGTAATGGGTGACTCTATAGTCAGGCACACTGATGTCCCACTCACTAGGCTGAACAAGGAAAAGGTTACTGTTAGCTGCCTGTCGGGTGCCAGGATCCGCCACATAACGCAAACATTAAGGTCACTCCAGAACAAGTACAAATATGACTCTGTCATTGTCCATGTTGGTGTGAATGACCTGAGCTGTACCTCCCTGGACTACATGAAAAGAGACATGGAGGAGCTCTCTGATCACATAGCCCAGGCCAGTATGACCTTGACCCTGAGTAGCATCTTGCCCTCACCAAGAATGATACCACGATATAGAGAAAAATTATCAATTTCAACAATTGGCTAAGCTTCTGGTGTCATTCAAAGGGGATCCAGTGTCTGTCAGCCTGGGATGACATGCTCGACAAGCCATGCTGCTTTGCTAGAGACAGCTTGCACCTCTCACCCTTAGGCTTTTGAATACTGGCAAAGGCTCTTGTCAACACCATAGTGCCTTTTTTAGGCAAGGCTCAAAAGACAAACCCACCGCCGTAAATAGCACAAGTAACAAAAAACTGAGGGTAATGCTACTCAGTGCCAGAAGTCTAAACCTCAAAGTGCACGCACTCGAGGCACTCCTCAGTATGGAGAAAATCGATATATGTGCAGTAACAGAAACCTGGTTTAAGGTTCCAGAGAGCACCCCAGCACTACCAGGCTACAGCTCATACCATACATTTTGGCAACAAAACCCAGACCGAAATACAAAAGGCAGGAGAGTATCCATATTCATCAAGGATACCCACACCTCCAGGTTAGTGGCACAGCATGATGCTTCAGAGATCCTCCATGTACAACTAACAATGGGCAAAACTGCTATTCAAATTATAGCTTGCTACAGATCACCCACCATGTCCCAGGACCCCACTTCGTATTCCTGGAATCACTGGGAAACACAAAAGTCCTACCAAAACACCCTGATATTGGGTGATTTCAATTACCCAAACATTAACTGGGAGAACTACTCAAGTACAAATTCCCTTGCCCAACATTTCCTAGAATTTGTAAACTCAAACACCCTGGATCAACTGGTCAACACCCCCACCACAGGTGACAAGATATTGGACCTAGTCATCACCAACATGGACGACCGGTGTGCCACACTGGAGGTCAACCCCTCGCTGGCTAGATCTGACCATAAACTAATCACTCTAAATATCCACATTCCGCCACCACCCCCGGTCTAAGAAACCACTGTGAAAAACATTTCAAAAGCAAACTTCACGTTACTTAAGACCGAGGTGGGAAGTTTCAAAGCCCCCATGCTAAAAGATAACGCTGTCCAAGCTGCAAAATCCTTTACTAAATGCACTCTACGGGCACCTACAAGAATGCATGGATCGTGTTATCCCAAACAAAACCAAGACTCACTCCTCCAAGAAAAGCAAACCAGTCTGGTGGACCCCTGCCATAAACAAGCTATACAATAAAAGGAGGAAACTAGTACAGAAAAGAGTAAAATCCCAAGAAGGGAAGACATCCCTAATCAGTATCAGCAAGAAACTACTTTCCCTCATAAAATCATCCAAGATTAGCTTCGAAAGAAAAATTGCCATGGACTCCAAAGATAACCACAAGGCATTTTTTTAGCTAGGTCAAGAATCTAAGTGGCAATTCTCAGATCTGCTCTGGGTTAGTACAGAATGGCACAAAAATACACTGAACTGACCGATATAGCTAACATTCTGGCAGACAGGTTCAGTGCAAACTTCACCCCCCTCTCACCCCCAAAGGGCCCATAACTATAACAGAAGAATGTAGTGCCCCTGAAATCACAGACACTCAGATTAAAACTGCCCTCTCCAAAGCTAAAAACACAGCATCAGTGGGCTGGATGGTGTCCCAGGCTGTGTCCTACACGAGCTCAAAGATGAACCAACTCCTCACCTAAACACACTGTTTAAACTCGGCCTCTCCACAGGCTGCATGCCCACAGAGTGGCTCACAGCAATGGTAATTCCACTCCACAAAGGTGGAGCCACAACAGATCCCGGGAACTATCGCCCTATAAGCCTGACTGGCTTTGTCTGCAAAGCTATGGAGCGCATCATCATGGATCTCATCAACAGAGACATTGGAAACCTCCAAACACTGGACCCTACCCAGTTCTGCTTTAAGGGCAGATCATGCCTCCTAAACCTGGTGGACTTCTTTGAGACAGTTCCCAAGGCTTATAGATGAGGGAAAGGTGGTCCACACAGCCTACCTAGACCTTGCCAAGGCCTTCAAACACCATTCCCCACTCAGGTATTATAGACAAGTTCACCAGTCTGAACATAAACCCCCTACATCACACGATGGGTTGCAAACTGGCTCACGGACAGAACCCACATGGTAAGAGTTGCGGGAGCTAGGTCTGACTCTAAACCGGTTACAAGTGGAGTTCCCTGGGCTCAGTCCTAGGACCCCTCCTGTTCGGCATATACTTCTCAGAGGTACAGGCAAGCACAGGAGGACTGTGGCTGACCAAGTTCGTAGACGACTGCAAACTAAGGGCTATAATTGACTCTCCAGCTGATCCTCCAAAAGGGTCTCACTGAGACGGATACCTGGTGTCAAAATCATGGCCTCAAGCTAAATGCCAAAAAGTGCATAGTCATCCCCTTTGGAAAAAATAAAGTACCCACAAATTACTACATAGGTGGTAGCTCTTAAATACGGAAGACGTAATAAGGGATCTGGGGACCCAATAGATAGTAACCTCTCCTTTGATAATCACATTGCCAAAGTGGTTAGAAAATCCTTCTATGTGGCCCACCTAATCACAAAAGGGTTTGCATCCAGATCGAAAGAGGTCATTGGGCCTCTCTATGCATCACTTATCAGACCCATCATAGAGTACAATGCCCCATTTGGAATGTACCTTACAAGACACACCTGCAACAACTGGAAAGACCACAGAAGTACCTCACCAAGAGGATCACTGGCCTCAAGCAGATGCCCTATGCAGCTCGACTGAAGAAACTCCAGCTGTACTCTGTTGCATACTCCCTACTCAGAGGAGATCTCTGCCTGACATACAAGGCCATGTCCAACCTAGAATTGATGGACATGCTCCACCTAAATAAAACCATATCCCCTCAAGCCACACGGTCCATGGATCTAAACCTTACCACAACAATAAATAGGACGTGCTGGATGGATAGATTTCTGTCCCAGAGACTTCCCATGCTCTGGAACAAGATTCCAATCTACATTAGGCAGAGCTCCTCGCTAACTCTCTTCAAGAGAAACCTTGACGAGTGGATGGGAAACAAAGTTTACCCCAGGGATCACTTCAATGGCTCTGCTGGACAGAGGCATAGGGAACTAATCTAAGGGGGTGGCAAAAGCCAACACATTCCGGCTAGGCTTATAAATGCCTTCAGGCAGATAGCCTAGTATCTACCTATGAACCTATTTACAGCTTCCTGGAACAGTGAGTCCCCAAATTAAGTAACCGGTAGAATGGGAAACATCTGATCAGTTGTCACATGAAGGTACTCTGGAGCCTTCAGCTGGAAACCAGTACAAAAGTTTAGTTGGAGTTGCACAGCAACGGAAGCAACAGGAAATGGCATCTTTAACACAGTCAGTGTTGTGGCGTGACAGGCCAGTGAGTTCCCATATGAAAGAGCAACGAATGACACAGGATGCAACTGAAGAGAATGTCACAGAAAGATGTTCTGGAACTTTCTGTACAATGCCCGCAGGAAACGAAGAATAAAGAATGTGCCCTTAGTTTATAAAAAAAGATCAAATGGAAGAGCTGCTTTATTTAATAGGGATGGATAGACGTCTTAATTTAAATGAAAAATAGATTACAGAAAGTCAATAAGACCCAAAATGTTAGAATTCTGATAAAATAAATGAAAACTGTAGTCAAGACTATTAATAGAAATTCGTTGGACATAATGGAAGTAAATTGGATACCTTATTATACAGCAAAGTTAATAACAGGTGAATCTTAACACAGAAATACAGGGCAATACTGCAAAGGAAGGGAGGAAATCAAATGCCATCATGGAAGTACTGAATAGAGAAAATTGTAAAGCAGTTAAGAAGTGTCACTGTTAGAGTATAGAAGGAGGAACAGATCAACAAAGATACTTGGAAAGATATATATGATAAAAGCAAAGTGCAGTATTAGAACAGATCAGGCTCTGTCTTACATTATTGCAGATAAACTAAAGATATCAGCACAGGCTGAAAAGCTTAGAAGATGTACAGATAAGTATAAAGGAAAAGTACAAAAAAGCAATTCATCGATGACTGAAAAAGTTTTATAGAGAATTGGTAAACAAAGCAAAAGGAACAGAAACACAGTCAAAAAAAGAAGAAATACATATTTTAGAGAAATATGTATGAATACCCCGAGGAACATGGCAAGTATGCTGAACGGATAGAAAAAGTAAAAGAAACAGTAAAAAGTTCTAATGTACAGGATCTGAAATGGGCTGAAGAAAAATTGAAACAAAGGTAAGAAAAGTTCCAAATTGGAAAATCCCAGGCCCAGATGCGGTACCTAGCTTCTGACTAAAAGTATTAACATCATTACACCAAGATTTAGCCTCGAGTAAGAATTACTTGTATGCACACCCTGAACAGACACCAACCTGGTTAACAGGAAAAACACTACTCCTTAAGAGTGAACATACAAGCCATCCTAAAAACCAGTAACTTGCTTTCTGGTGTGTAAACTATATAAACTATATATTGGAGTTGATGTTGACAGAGTTTATAGTCATTTAGAAGAAAACTCAATCATGGCAATAGAACAAAATGGTAACAAAAGAAAGTTGCATCATTTGTTGGTCATAATAAAGAATTGTAAAATATGGGAATAATCTAAATATGGCATGGATAGATTACAGCAAAGCATTTGACAACATCCCAGATTAATGCATAAAGAAGTGCTTACAGATGTATAAGATACAGCTTACATTGATCTATGATATTACACTGGCCATCAAAAAGTGGCAAACCACTTTGGGCAGCTGAGCCATGATAAAGGACAAGTTATTATCCCTGGGATAAAAATTCAAATGGCGATTTTCCAGTGCGACTCTCACCCCTTTTGTCTTGCCCTTGATCCATTAAGCTGTCTAAGAGTTTAGGTCATGGTTATAATTTGGCTCTCAGACACAAAATGTAAAGACTTCTCATAATCTTTTTGTAGATTATTTAAAATTGTATAGCTCATCAGATGAGGAGCTGAAAGCACAACTGGAAGTGGTCAAAACTTTCTCAGATAATATAATGTCATTTCATCTTGATAAATGTGCAAAAACAATATTTAAAGCGCAAAAGCTGCAGCACCAAAAAAAATCAGTCTGGGACAGGAATGTGATATGAAGGATCTTGAACAGCAGGGAGTGTATAAATATTATGGAATTGATGAAGTATCACCAATAAAACATGAACAAATGTGAACAAAACTTAGTAAAGAATGTTTTAGAAGACTAGCATTAATGCTGAAAACCGCTCTAACATGTAGAAACAAAGCCCAAGCTATAAACCAGTTTGCTCTTCTGTTCTACCTTGCAGTTTTGGGGTGATTGACTAGCCCCAAATGTTACTTGGATCAGTTGTACATTAAAGCAAGAAAAATGTTTCACACTTATCAAATAATGTATTCAAATTAGGTATATACGAAGATTCTATATTCCTCATTGTGAAGGAGGTACGAGCCTCCTTGAAATAGATTAAATGTGTAGATCTGCAAGCATAGGACTGCATATATCTACTGACATTATCAGATCCAAACATAGTGAAAATTTCTAAACATGAAGAGAGCAAATCTAAGATGACTTCCGTGCTTAGTTTAGCAGAAGCATATTAGTATCAAGTGGGAATGGAAACCAAACCAGACATAGACAGAAATCAGGCAACTGTGTGCCAAAAAACAAAAGAAAGAATATAAGAAAGATCAAATAAGAAGGTGAGAAATGTAGAAAAGGTATAAATGTAGTTGCAAGTTCAGAAAACTCCTAGAACAACCTCATTTCGATCAGGATATGATGCAGGAATTGTTAAGGAGACGTGAATTTAAGCAAAAAGATGCAAGGTTAATATTAGGGGCCCAGGTAGAGGACTGTGTACACATTAATTTACAAAATCTATTGAACGTGTGGGAGAGACAAATGCAGGTTCTATAAAACTGAACTGGAAACAGTTGCACATCTTGTTGCTGGGTGTCATACACTAATGGCAGAGGGCCAGTATACTGAAAGGCATAATAATTGGGCAAGACTGTTGCATTGGAGATTGTACAAACATTACAATATTGAAGTAGCTGAGAGGCATTGGAAACATAAGCCACAAAGCATTACAGAGAATGATGAAGTTCATATCACATGGGGATCACCCATTAACAGCAGTTCAAAATATAGATTCAAGAACTACCAGATATCGTAGTCCTTTAAGACAAAAGACAGATTATTGAAATTGCTACACCCAGTGATTACAGTGTCGTGTGTACAGAACAACACAGTCATAAAATACCAGGACTTGCAGACAGAAACTAGGGCAATGTGGAAGAAAGATACCCAGACAGTTCCAGTAGTAGCAGGAACAGTGGGTCTCATAAAAGAATTTAGTTTTATTTAGAAATGGTACTAATACATGTAACGCCATATGAATTTCAGTAACCTCTAGGCACATTGCAAGTGCTGCGAGGAGCACTTTTGGCTAGCATCAAAGGTTGAAACAGTATTAATTTCACAAACTTTAATCATACTTTGTCTTAGGAAATTCCCATTATGGTAATAAAAACCCAAAAGGCGTTGAGAAATTAAACTGCTATATATAACCTGAATTGCAAAGGATGAGGTGCATTAGGAATAGTACCATCAGATGAGGAAAGTAAGATATTTGATAGAATGGGACCCACACTAGGTGTCATGTCTGTCTGTTAATAGGCCCATATGTCATAGCATCAATCTGATATTTTAAGGCAAAATGGTGATCTGAAAAAGAATTTGAGATTCATTCCTGAAGAAGAAAATTTTGTAAATTGACCCATATAGCTAATTAGGAGTAGGATGGCATATGGTCAAATGTGCAGATGATGTCATAAATGCCAGTTTAAAAGATGATGCATATGATTTCATCATTAGGAGGCATGCTTAGTTAAGAACCAGCTATATACAAAATAAAATGCTTTCCATGTATTTTGTCAACACATAATACAAGTCAGCACAATTTATGAATATCAAGATGCTTAGTTTGAAGAAAGAGGATTTTCCCCCCTCTGAGCCTTCCTGACACCACCTTCCCACATGTGGAGGACTTGGACCACCACACACCCTAATTTGTATATACCAACTCCATGGTCGCACTGCAGTGAGGAAATGAAAAGAAACACTGAAGTTTACCACAAGCCCACTGTATATCCGATTCACAGCAATTTTGAAAGCTGCCGCCAGAATAGAGGAAAGCCCCCCCCCCCCCCAAAAAAAAAAAGTTACCTTATCAAACTGTAGGTCTGATGCCTAAAATGGATAATGTCTTTTCCATCTATTCTTCAATATATGGGTCTCTGTTCCAATCTCGGATCTGGCCTTGGCTATTTCTAAGTTTTGGATCCTGCTCTCATGCTCCTTCCAAGCCGTAATCTCTTGTGTGAGGAACGAACTACCAGACATCTCATTTGCTGCCATCAGCACTTGATGGGTCTTGGTGCTCAGGAGAAATTTGTTGATTACAAAGAAAAAATTAAGTGCTTTATCTTAGGTTCGTAGGTTGGTACTAGGCTATCGGCCCTAGGGCCTATACAAGCCTAGCCATAACAATTCACTAGATATTTCTTCCCACAATATTTACTTCCCTGGACCGCTGTCTAGCAGGGCGACTGACATGATCCCCGGGGTGAATTTCCTATCTCCCATCCAATCATCAAGGTTCCTTTTAAAGAGGGCCAAGAAGGCGCTCTGCTTGACATGTATAGGCAGTCTGTTCCAGAGTATGGGGAGTCTCTGGGTCAGGAACCTATACCTCTAGCATGTTTTGTTCATTGTGATGACAGGGTTTAGATCCCTGGCGCATGTGGCACTGAGGGATTGGGATTTCTTTAAGTGGAGCATGTCCAACAGCTCAGGGTTTGACATGGCCTTGTATGTTCAGCAGAGATTGCCTCTGAGTAGACGCTATGCCACAGAGTATAGCTGGAGGTTTTTTTTTTAGACGGTCAGCATATGGCATCTGCTTTAGGCCTATGATTCTTTTAGTGAGGTATTTCTGTGGCCTTTCCAGCTGTTGCAGATGTCTTGTGAGGTACACACCAAACAGAGCATTATACTCTATAATGGGTCTAATGAGGGATGAGTACAGTGGGACAATGACCTCCTTTTTCCTGGATGATGAGGTGTGCCACATAGAAGTATTTCCTGACTGTTGTGGCAATGTGGTTATCGAAGGTGATACCACTGTCTGCCTGTATCCCTAAGTCTCTCATCACACTTTTGGTGTTTAGTGTACTGTCACCTATGTGGTAATTCATGGGTACATATTTTTTCTCAAAGGGGATAACTATACATTTCTTGGCATTAAGCTTGAGCCCATGGTTCTGGCACCAAGCATCTGTTTCTGTAAGGCCCTTTTGTAGAATGTCCACATCATTTGGAGATTCAATAATGGCTCCCAGTTTTCAGTCATGTGGGAACTATGTTAGCCAGAGTCCCTTAGTGTCGGCCTGTACTTCAGAGAAGTAGATGCCAAACAAGAGCGGTCCCAGGACTGAACTCCACTTGTCTGGAGCTGGATTTGGAGTCTGCTACTTTTACAGTCTGGGTTCTGTCAGTAAGCCAGTTGGCAACCCATCGAGTGATGTAGGGATTTATGCCCAGCTTAGTAAGTTTATCTATGATTTCAGAGTGGGGGATGGTGTTGAAGACCTTGGCGAGGTCCAGACAGACTGTGCGGACCACCTTACCCTTGCTACAGCTCTGGAGACTGATTCAAAGAAGTCATTCAGGTGACGAGATCAGCCCTTCAAGAACCCAAACTGGGTAGGGTTCAGTGTTTGAAAGTTGCCAATGTCTTTGTTCATAAGTTCCATGATAAAGCATTCCATGCCCTTGCAGATCAGGCTCGTCAGACTGATGGGACAGTAGTTCCCTGGATCTAAGGTGGATCCCCCCTTGTGGAGTGGGATAACTGTATCTGTGCGCCACTCAGTGGGCACAAAGCCTGAGGTGAGGCTATGATTAAACATGACACTTAGGTGAGGTGACAGTTCATTTTGTAGTTCATGTAGTACACAGCCCAGGATATCATCTGGTCCCATAGATGCTGTATTCTTACCTTTGGAGAGTGTGCTTTCTACCTGTGTGGCCATGATTACCGGAATTTGGCAATCTTTTGGTATTGAGATGGGCCCTTTAGGGGGTGAGGGGGGGGGTGAAGTTGGCACTAAATGGATCTGCCAGGATATAGGCAATATCCTTGGGATCAGTATATTTAATGCCATTCTGTTGTAGCTCAGAGCAGATCTGAGCATTGCCATTTAGATTCTTGACATAACTATAGAATGTCTTGAGGGTTGTAGTTGGAATCTTTGGCAATTTTATTTTTGTAACTAGCTTTTGAGGATTTTATGAGGCATCTCAGCTTCTTACTGAGGCTGGTAAGGGAATGTTTTTGCATCCTGGAATTTTCCTCTTTTCTGCAACAGTTTATTCCTACTGTTGTATAGTTTGTTTATGGCAGGGGACTCCCCAGATTGGCTTCCTTTTTTGGAGGAGAGCATCTTGGTTCTATTTGGGATGGCACGATTCATGCACGAATGGATGTGCTCGTACAGTGCCTTAGTGTAGGATTCAGCAGTCAAACTTTCAGATCCCGTCTGCATGGGTGTCATGAAGTTTGTCACTTCTGACTTGAGTAGCATGAAGTTGGCTTTGGAGAAGTTTTTTACGGAGGTTTCCTTACTGGGGGGTGGGATGTGGATGTCAAGTGTGATTTGCTTATGGTCAGACCTGACCCATGATGTCAAGGGTGATTTGCTTATAGTCAGACCTGACCAATGAGGGGGTGACCTCTGGTGTGGAACATTATCTCCCATGTTGGTAATGACCAGGTCTAGGATATTGAAGCCCCTGGTGGGACAATGGATTAGTTGATCCAGGGTGCTGAAATTTATGAATTCCAAGAACCGTTGGGAAAAGGTGTTGGTACCAGAGTAGTTTTCCCAGTTAATGGCAGGGTAGTTGAAATCACCCAGTATTAGGGTGTTTGGTTGTATCTTAATATTTTCCAGTATGTTTAGAAAGGAGTAGTGAGAATCTTGGGGCATGGTGGGTGATCTGTAGCAAGCTACAATTTGGATTGCAGTCTTACTAGTGTTAGTTGCACCTGGAGAATTTCAGATGCATTGTGTTGGGCAACTAGCCTGGAGGTGTGAATATCCTTGGTGAATATAGACACTCCTCCACCTTTAGTGTTTCGGTCTTGGTTTGGTGGCCGAAAAGTGTGGCAAGAGTTGTAGCCTGGTATTGTAGGGAACCAGGTCTCTGTTACTGCACAGATATCGATGTTCTCCATTTTTAGGAGTGCCTTGAGAGAGTGCATTTTGAGGTTTAGACTTCTAGCATTACCTTCAGATTTTGTATGCTTGTATCTGTTACGGTGGTGGTTTTGTCCTGTGAACCTTGCCTAAAAAAAGGTGCTATAGGGGTGGAAAGAGCTTTAGCCAGTAACCTGAATCCCAGGGGTGACAGGTGCAGACCACCTCTGTCAAAGCATCATGGTTTGTCGATCATGTCTTCACAGGCAGACAGATATTGGATCCCCATTGAATGACGCCAGAAGCTTAGCCAATTGTTGAATTCAATCATTTTGTCCTTGTACTGTGGTGTCATTCTAGGCGAACGCAGGATGCTATTCAAGGCTAGGGTCATACCTGCCTGGGCCACATGATCTGAAAGCTTTTCCATGTTCTCTTTTCATGTAGTCCAGGGAGGTATGTCTCAAGTCATTCACTCCAACATGGACAATGAAAGAGTTGTATTTGTACTTGTTGTGGAGTGACTTGAGTGCATGCGTTATGTGGTGGATCCTGGCACCCGACAGGCAGCTGACTGTAATTTTCTCCTTGTTCAGCCTCGTGAGTGGGACATCAATGTGCCTGACTATATTGTCACCTATGTCTGAAGTGTTGGGTACATGGTCTTTCCTTAGTGGCTGTTGTTAGGTGGCACACTGGTGGTGTTAGCTATGTGTCATTTTGGTTGTGACTGGTGTTTGTTTGCCTTTCAGCTTTGGAAGTCCTTGCTGCTTGGGCAGGTTAATGTTAATGGCCTCCGCATATGTGGGTTTAGTGTTGCTATGTGTGGGTGTTGATGGTGTGGGTTTTGAAGGGCTATGTGTTGCTTGAGGTGTAGTAGTGCAGGTGTTACCCTTCTCCCCTTAACTGTCTAGCATAATCTTGGCTGGAGAGAGCTTTGCTCCCAGTTTGGCTATGTAAGTGCATCTCTCACAGGTTGTAGTGTTGGGTGGTAGGAGGAGAGGGTTGTATGTGTACATGAGGCAGTTGCTGCATTGCCCCAGTATATCCAGATTCACCAGGTGGGCAGGAGAAATCACCGGAAGCTGATCCTTGGACATGCCTGTTTAGGTGCTTTTTTTGTAAAATACAAGAGCAGTTTTCCCTTACCTTTGCAAGGTACTTTGCGATTATAGGCTGTTTTAGTGCCTACAATTAATTTCTCCTTATTTACAAGGAGAGTTGAGTGCTTGTATCAGTTACAGGCTTCCTAGTGCTTTCCAGCAGGTTGTAGAGCAAGTGCTAGTCACAGGGGTTCAGATTTTAGTGCTACTACTGAGAAACCAGCTAGTTCTAAGGGAAAATTGGAAGAGCAAACTTTCTGGCACCTGGAATATATATACATATATATATATATTTTGGTTACAGGCTAAACAAAGCAATAATACAGTAAATAAACACAGAAAAGGCTAACGCATTTGTGTGTGTAGTCCTAAACAGTAAATGCAATTAAAACTGTACAAAATTAGCAATTTAAAACTTTTTAAATGAAGCAAGGCAAGTGCACAACTGAAAAACGATTTGAGGCAGTAATACAGTAGAATAAGTAGCTAATCTACATATACAGAAAATCAGCTAAAACACACTCAATTCAGATGCAGTGCAACCTAGAGCACTTGCGTTGTAGCAATATAAAGGCAAATACAGTTTTAATAAATGCACTAAAATGTACTCTATATTTCCAAAATGTTTGAGAAGCACAGTCAGAACACAAGGAGATTCAGGCCTTTTTTTTTGTTAAAGAAAGGGAGAAAGGAGGAACAGAAGGCCTTCTTAGATGTTCTCTCTGTATTAGGCAGAATGAGCTAATGACACTAGACTGGGAGGAGTGTCCAAGATCAAATTCGGGCAACTGCAAAGCCACCAAGTATAACAACAAGACAACAACAGAGAGTGAGGGTGGGGACCAATACTAAAGCTATTAGCCTACACTCCTTTAGACAGTAAACACTACAGAAATCTTTGATAGCATTGGGCCACAAAATGAAAGTTTTTAAACAGATAAAGGAGCAAGGGGACTCTACAGAATGCTTTTAACTACAAACAAATCAGTTACCCGTACAGATTAGCTAATAGCAATAAAATACAGTAAAAAGTATGCAGCAGGCAATAAAAAGTGCTATATTTAAATTGCTAGAAGCAATAACCAGTATAAATAAGCCAGAAAAACAGGATACTTACTGTTTTATATCTCAGATCAGTTGTAGTCAGTGCCCCTCCTCCACTCTGTTCAGTGTGTATAGATAGAAATCCTCTCAAAGTCAGGGCTTAAATACCAGAAGATACAACCTTAGACACATTTTTTAAAAAAAAGCACAAAAGAACCTAGTTCTCCAATTTCACCATTTTTTGTCTTTCTAGTTTTCTCTCTTATAAAAAGTAACAAAAATAAAAGGCATTTCAGTTGTAGATTCTATCACCTAATAGTGCAGATTCCTTTGACCTTTTATGCTGGCTTTTCTGCCTTCTCTTTTTGGCTGGACAGGATGGCTGATAAGCCCTCCTGTTTTAAAAAGTGTGTGGTGTATTCCCATAGTACTTAATTCGGACGCACACGTGCATTTCCTTTCTACAGCCTTCTCATATCGATATTGCTTGTTCCATCTGCATGGCTTTTGTTTAATGGGCCATCATAGAGAGAGAACAAGCTGACTTTAAAAGGTCTCTTACAGCTCACTGCAGGAGAGGAGCCCTCTTCAAGATTGGGGAAGTTTGTAGCTGCAGCATAACCCTTTCCCTCCATAATCATCAAAAATTCCTGACAAATCTAAAGACACTGAGAGAGCGAGAGAGAAAAGGAGATAGAAAAAAGACAAAAATCAAAATCTACAAAAAAAATTCTAAGAATCTGACACGCATGTCACCTCCACCAACTAAGATCACCACCAACACTCTCTTCAGATCCGTAACTCTGCCCAGGTTTTCCCAGATCACATCTCCCCAGACTCCGTTCTCCAATCCTACAAGATAAGACCACATTATCCTTTGAGATCACCTTCTTTTTCTACTGCATCTCTGAAGTCAGGTAGGTCTTTCAGAGCCTCACCAAAGCAGATATGGATAGGATGCTGAGATCTTTCCTTTGGACCCAAATACAGTAGGGGGTACTCCCGGCTCTGACCACAGGCTGATCTGGAAGTATCATTTCTTCTCCCTCATTTGTTAATTGCTCCTTCTCTGATCCAACTCTTGGCAAGAGCAGATCTGCATTGGAGAAGACGCTTCATACTTCCTCGACTCCCATGAGTTCTCTGATGAAGTAGAGTCTCAGAGCTGAACCTTTGGAGCTGACTCTTGACAGGGTAGGATCATATCCAAGAATCAAAAACGACAAAAGAAAAAAGGCAACAGCCAAAAAACAACGCCAGTTCCACAAAAAGTTTAATCCAGCTTAGCGCCTCGGCATAATAGCCTTCAATGAGTACAAGTTACAAAAACACACCCACTCCAATATATACCACAATTAATTAAACAATTACATAAATTAATCAATCAAAAAACAAAATGTTATTTAAAGAGAGAACTTCTAATATAGGAAAGAACTACCAATACTAGTAATAAAAAAACTTATAATAAACTTTTAATCACATCATATCCAAGGTCTTCATATCCTTTCCTTCTTCTAGGGGCATCTGTGCTTGATAGATTGGTTCAGGCAACAGCCTCAGATACTAGCCAAACAGTTTCTAGGGTCAAGCCACCTTTGAGAGTTTTGGCTGTGTTGGTGATTCTTCCCAGATCCATGTCAAACTTGGCATTCGAGGCTTTCAAGAGAGTTCCCTTTCAGACTAGAGAAAGGTCTTCCTTTTCGAAGCCAGATTTAACCTTCCCTTGGTAGGATTTCCCTAGGTCCTCAACCTGCTATCCTGGCCCTTTCGGGCAGAGTTCCTGAGAGCCTCGAATCTTCACTCCTGAGGGAGATATATATTGCTGATTCTTCCCCTGAACAAGCCACAGAGGAGTTTCAGAAGAAACATAAGTGTAAGAGGAGACAGTTGGATTTCCCTGTGGAATCCCAAACCACTGATGCTAATTTTGACGAGGGAGAACATTCTCCCAGAATCCATCCTTAAGCATGTCTCATTTGGAAAGATTCTCAAACTTTATGGACAGAAAGGGTGTTGGTCCTCCCTAGAGCCTTTTGTAGAGGAATCAGTTTTTCTTCAGGCTTTTGTTTCTGGCCCATCTGCACCTTTTTTTTTTTTTTGGGGGGGGGTCCCTCGTCTGATGAGATGATTGATCTGATCTCCTCCTGGGCATTGAAGGAGCAAGGCAGAGTTGATCCTACCCTAAGGCGTTGGCTGCACCCAAAGACTGTCCCCATTAGACCAAGGGTCATATTGTAGATTCTGTGGTAGTGGCAGCAGCCACTTACATTAGCTCACAATAGAAAGCTCTTCTGGCCATCCACTGAATAGAGTTGCGTGTATTAGAAAAGTTGGGGAAGGGAGTCTAGGCCTAGTCAATTTTTTTTTTATAACATTGAGGGCACTTAATTACTTGGCACATATCACTTGTTTAGAGAGATTTGACAATTCTCTCCCAGGGACCATGACTACAGATCAGAGAAAATACATTGATTCTCAAGTTGGCTACTGTACATTCGCTATCTAATGCCTCTATACGCTTTATCTTGAATGTCACAGAGGGTGCATCTACAGCAGCTGGTATGGACATTTCCATATGGAGACACTCCTGGATGTGGCTGTGCGATTTTGCGGAGCAATTAAAGACTTCCTTCATCAATGCTCCATATAATGGATCAACTTTTTTGGTCCCAAAATGAGAGAGACCATCTCAGAAAGTGAGCAGGCTAGCAAATCTGTATCTGCTGTAGTGATCAAATTCTCTACCCTTCGTAGGACCTTCTCCGGAAACCAGAAGGGAAGAAAGAGAATGCGGATCTGATGTCTTTCATCAGTTTCTCAACCAGTGTGTTTCATATCCAAACTCGGATCAGATCTCGGACACTTTTCAGACTTAGGATTTTTAGCTCAAGCTCCTCCCCTTACCGACAATCCCCTTCAAACCCTGTATTACCAAAGATCTCATTTGCCACACTCGGCATTTAAATGTGGTTGACGTAGCTCAAGCGTTTGTCAGGTAAGTGAATTATTATTGATCTTATAGCTCTGGCTGTACTTTTATTTTAGGTCTTTTGACTTTTTCTTGTCCTTTTCCTCCCCTACTAGTTCAAAAAAATCTACACAGCTGTCTTACTATATTGCTACACATTTAGGCCTTGCACTTTCCCCCTTTTTTCTACTAGAAGTCTAGTATTTCAATTACCATTGCTGGAATTCCTCCCTTTTTATCCCATTAAATGGGCTTGACTCATAGACTGTCAGAGCCATCTCTTACCTTCAGGGCTTCGGAGATAGCTTGGCC
This sequence comes from Protopterus annectens, assembly GCF_019279795.1. NCBI lineage: Eukaryota > Metazoa > Chordata > Ceratodontiformes > Protopteridae > Protopterus > Protopterus annectens. Next base: position 652,453,007 of record NC_056750.1, read on the forward strand.
CCGACCTCTGCTTCGAGACAGGTTTATGAGGATTCTGTGGACTATCCTAATCAGGGGACTTTGGATCCTACTGGGGTGGTTTTGAAATCTTCCCTTCCTTGTGCCTTTGAGGCAGTGGAGAGAACTTTTTTACATCAGGAAAAGACCATCCTTGCCCACCCTTGGGTCCCCCCCCCCTCAACAACTGTCTGCCATGGCTCCCGAGTCTGCTCATTCTGTTCCATCGAGACAGCCAGTCTGGTCTAGCCTTGAGAGAGTCCTTGTCTATGACTCCCTGAAGACTTCTGGGTCTCTCCCAGATTTTCCCCTCATGGAAGCTCTCCAGAAGCACAAGCACAAATGCAAGAGTAGGCATATTGACTGCTTCAGGATTCACTTACTGAAGACACTGACTCGAAGGGGAGGTGTCCTCAGATCACTCCATGAAGATGTCTCATTCTGGGAGATCCTTGAGCTTCTGAGGTAGAAAAATGGTTGATCCATAACCCCTTCCCATGAGGAATCTGTTTCTCAAGGATTTGTGAACTGGCTGTTACTCCTGGATGGTTTGTCCAACTGACAAAATTGTGAATCTGATTTCCTGCCTGGCATGGAAGAATCTGGATGTAGTAGAACCCATCACCAAATGCCAGGCAGATATCATGGAGCACCTGAATACTAGTCTCACTGGAGAAGGGGCCTCCATTCGATGCTATGGGAGTGCTGGTAGCCACTGATAAGAAACTTAGAGGAAAGTCTTTTCTGTCCATCCCCCTAACAGAGAGTCTAGGGCCTTAGATTCAGGAAGTGTGTCTTTGCTTAATTGACATTTTCCCTTCTATCTCAATTACTTGGCACACTGCAGGGTTTCAGAGGGACTGGACTAAGGAGCTCTCCAAGTCCCTTTCTGAGTGTCCATGACTGCTAAGGATAAGAAGACTTTGCAACTGACCACCATTCGGTCCCTCACAAGCTCCTTCATGTTTTTGATCTCCAGTGCCAAGGATGATGTTTCTAGAGCTTTAGGTTCAGGAGCATGCCTGGATGCAATTATGCAACTTTATGGAGCCTTTCAAGACATCCTTCATCAGTGTTCCTTTTGATAGAAATCTCTGCCATAGGAATATTGTTTTCCACTACACGGAGGACCTTGTGTAGGAATCAGAAGAGAGAAAGGGGAAGATTTGGTTCTGAAAATTGCAAGATTTTTTCCCAGGACTCCAAAAGAGATTCATCTCCCTGTGGCAGAGGGGGAAACTCTAATGGTGGTCATTGCCCACATGGTAGAGGAGGCCCGCAAAAGGAAGACTTCATCTGGTCCATTTACTGAGAAGCCTTACCAGTGCTTCTAAGACTGCCCAACTGCTGCACTCTGGAGGCAGTTGGGGGTGCTTATCTCTACACCTGGGAGCCTGGATATCTATAACCAAAGATGAGTGGGTGCAGACAATGATTACCAGAGGCTATTAATTCCCTTTTCCCATCCTCTCCTGAAAATAATCAGCGAAAGTTCCCACTATGCCACCCTACCAAAGAAGAGAGAGAGACTTAGAAGTAGAGAAGCTGCTGACAAAAAGTCATCCAGAAGGTCCCACCAGACCAGCAGTGGTTTGGAACTTATTAGATTATTTTTGGTACCAAAGAATAGTGATAACCTCAGGCATATTTTAGACTGAAGTCATCTAAATCTGTTTGTAAAACCCTTGAAATTTTGAATGGTCATTTTTCAGTCTGTAAGTCCATTACTGAATAAAAATGATTGGATGTGCTTGATAAATCTGCAGGATGCATACTATCGCATCAAGTTATTTTGCATCAGACTACTGGCATGTTGTCCAAAGATGTTGGATCTGATCCTACCCCGTCAGAGTCTGGTACAAGAAATATCTTGGCTTCTATCTGGGTGCCAATCACTTACAATTCATAGCCCTGCCCTTCAGTCTCACCACAGCCCCCCCACCAAGTGTTCACCATATGTATGGCAGTTGTTAAAGTTCACTTGAGATTGCTAGGATTATGGGTGTTTCCCTACCTTGATGACTGGCTCCTCATTGGTCCCACAAAGCATCTTTTGACTCTTGCCAGGGACTATGTGCTCCATCTGTGTCGCATCAGGGCACACCACATGGTTTCTACACTTCCAATGATGTCTAGACATTCCAGACTTTCTTCTCAGGCTCACCACATCCTCACTTCTTCCCAAAATGATTCTGCCAGGAAGATGTAAAAGGGCAAATGGAAAAACTTTTCTATTTGGGCTGCTGACAGGCACTTAGATCCTTTCTCAGCCCCCATTGCAGTTGTTCTAGATATTCTTGCTTCAGTTTTCCACAATGGAGCAAGTTATTCTTCAATCAAGGTACAGTTTTAGCTGCTGTTTCCAGTTTTCTTATTGGCATTTCTTAATAAACAAAACAGAAATGCAAACTGACACCGAAACCATTATTAAACAGAATCAGACAAGTGCTTTCGTTTAAAACAATATAAAGACTTCATCAGATAACTTCACATTGAAAAAGCACCTGCTTTTAAAATCAAATTCAAATGACATGACAGCTTTTGAACTCAACACCTTAAAGAAATATTGCACCAGTATGAAATAACTGAAAAGAGTGTATACCCATAATTATAAAGACTGACACTAAAACATATGAATACATCATTTAAGACATTCATTACTATAAAAATGCATAATACATTCTAATTGTTAAAATATACTGTCTTATGTATGATCTTAATTTTAAAAGACAGGCTATAGAGGATACTACTTTTAAGCCCAGGGAACAGCCCACATTCATGTGGATCTGTCAAAACTGTTTTTTTTCTCTCTCCAGAATCAAATCCCATGGCCACCCGTCTTGGGTTGACATGTACCTTTTCCAAAATTGTAAACTTAAAAGTATGGTCCGGATGGTTGCTAATATGTTTCCATAATGCATAATTCCCTTTATTTTTACTAATGGCATAGAAGTGTTTGTAGATTCACTCAATTATTTTTCTTTCGATCTTACGAATATAGAACCTAGAACACTGCTGACATAATGCCACATAGACCACTTCCTGGTATCACAATTATATTTTCCTTTCATTTTGAACTTTGTATTCCTTATTACAGATGTATTACCCTTATAGATGTATTTACAATCGTTGCAACACCCACAACTGTACAGACCACTACTACTTTTAGTATTGATGTTATTTGTAAGCTCAGAAATGTTCTTAAAACTTCTCCCTTTCTTGTAGACTGTAACTGGCTTGTCCCCCTTTTTTTATTTTAACTCCTTGCTTTCACCTAAAATGCACCAATTTTTATGAACAATCCATCTAATTATTTCACTATCCAGTGAATGGGTGGTGATATATGTAAGCCTAATGTTAAAATGATTCACATTCCATATTTCATGATGCAACTATAACTCGTGTCACCGTTGTTTCTCAAAATAGGAAAAATATAAATTCTTTTATTAATGATTTCATCCATAGAGCTATTGATGAATTTAGTTAGGTAATCTCTTTTCATGAAGTACTCACAAGAACGAAACTAAACCAATAATAAAACAAAAAGTGAAAGCGGAGATAATCAGCAAAGGCACGGACTGTTTAATAGAGTAAGCGCTTTCGGCCAAGGAAATACCCCAGCCTTCTTCAGACTAAAACAATACTACACACAGCTGCTCACCTTAAATACATCCACATTGATCAATTAAGCACTAATAAATCAATTAACATAACACTTAATTTACAAAATATATAAATTAGTATTCTACTTTAAATGTTTTAATAAAATTATTAACACTATCATAAATATTAAAACCATACCAACATCTAAGAATTCCTTGTGAATGCCCTTCTTTACAAAACTATACCATTAATATAAACTTTACTGAATTTATAATTTACCCAAATTTTATGAAGACTTGATACACATTACTAAAAATAAATTACTAAAAATAAATTACTATAAAAACTTTAAGAATAAAGCAACCAAATTCATAAAAATTAATTTCACTCCAATCATTAATAGACTTTAAAGAGTTTGAATACAACGCTTTTAGATGTTCATCTCTGCAGTGCTTTTAACTTTAAAATACATTTTATGGAAGCATAATCATTTAAACCAGGCGGTAAATGTGCAGTTGTTCTAATTTGCCAAAACACCTCTTGTTCTTCCAAGTGTAACTGCCATGGGCCACCCCTAATATCATTTTAACCTGGTGGACAGACCTGAAGGAGAAAGAGTGTTCTGGATAATCTATAATGTGCCTTGCAAGCGCATTTAAGTCCTTCCTCCCTATCGCATACACATGTTCATAAATTCTTTTTCTTAGTGTTTTCTCCGTTTTACCTATGTAGAAGGAAGGACATTTCTTGCAGCAAGCAACATACACCACGCCCCTGGTTTCACAATTATATTTACCATTAATAAAATAAATAATATTGTTAATATTTACTTTATTCCCAGGCAAGATGTATTTGCATTGAGAACACATACCACATTTCCCCATCCCAGTAGCTCTAGCTTTAGTTTTAACTCCGCTCATCTCCACCAAATTTTTGAGATTCAACCCCCTTCTATATGTAAACTTTGGTCGTCGTCCCACTACTTTAACTAGCGCTTGATCTTCCAATGTTATGTTCCAGTTCTTAGAGATGATACCCTTAATGACTTTGTGGTCAATACAATATGTAAAGAGGAAGTTAATAGAAGGTAACTCATTTGTAATCGTGTTTATATTTACCTTCTGTAACCCTTGCATAGTACCCCCACCCAAAAGGGGCTTAAAATGTCCTGTTTCTCTTTTAACCTTCACTTCATACATAATTTCTTTGATTAAAATGTCTGGATAACCTCTACTGAAAAACCTTTCTCTAATCTTATCACATTCACAAACAAAATCCTGTTTGTCAGAGACCATCCTCGCTGCTCTGACAAACTGCCCCTTTACAACACCTCTTTTTTGGTGGAAGGGGTGACTACTGGTGAAGTGTAAATAACTATTTGAATGGGTATGTTTCCTGTAAATCGTGGATTTTAATTAATTATTAACTTTATCCTTACTTAATTTAACATCCAAAAAATTAATTTCATCGACCCCTATAGAATAAGTGAATTCGAGAAAGGTGGTCATACTTGAAATGCTATCTATAAATTCAGGTACTTTGTTTAGATGACCTTTCCATAAAAAACACATGTCATCTTGGTATCTGGTATACCAAGTGACATGTTGTTTGAACATCTCATTGTTAAATAACCATTGATGTTCTCAGTATGTCATAACGCTATTTGCAAAACTACACCCACATGGGGAACCCATGGCTATCCCTGTTTTTTGAAGGTAAAATTGATCTTTGAACACTAAAAAGTTATTTGATAACACCAAGTCTAGGAGAATTTCAACTAGGTACATCTGTTCGTTGCCTGCCTTTTTAAGCAACATAAAATTTTTACTCCACTCTATTCCTAATTGATGAGAAATTACAGTGTACAAGTCTCTCACGTCAACCACTAAAAAGATAAAATTCTGGTTGTACTCTATGTTGTTAATATTCTCCAAAAACTCCCAGGAGTCTTTACAAATTTGTGACTCATTCTGTAATAGGGGTTTAAGGATGCCATCATCATATTTGGCACAACTATAAGTGATAGAACCTCTCCCATCCACTATGGGCCTAAATGGGGGATCTACCAGGTTCTTGTGGATTTTCGGAGTGCCAAATAAAGTAGGGATTCTTGGTGCTGGCATAGTTAAAAAATGAAGAATGTCGCAGTTTATACTACCTTCCAAAAAAAGGTCATCTAACACACTTCTAATCTTCTTATAGGCTCTATGGACCTCATTTAAACTAGAGTTCACATAAGTACCTGACTGTAGGTGGTCGAACATCTTTTTTTCATAGAGGTATTCATCCATGAACACAAGACCCCCACCCTTATCGGGCTTCATGACCCTTATTTTACATTCATTAAGCAAAGAAATTAAATTGAACTCGTTTTTAGATATATTCCATTTCATAAATCTAGTGGGTATGTGAGAATCAACCATTGCCCGTAAATCTATCTCACAAAGTTTTTCAAAAATATTCAACGCCCCGTATAGTGGAGGATTAAAAACACTAGACACTCTATACGTATTGAGAAGTGCAGGCGTGTTTCCTAAAGTGAAAGCCAAATTCAACTTGCATACAAATAACTTCAGATCTATAATTATATTAACAAGTTTACCCTTTTTATCAGGGACAAATGATAATCCTTTAGAAAAGTCAGTAACTGCTTGTTCAACAGTTAACACTGTATAATTGTAGATCTTGAAGTCCCCTTGTTGGCTTGTAAGAACACTAGGTCCCTTCTTAAGTAAAGATGTTATCTCCTGCGTTGATTCCCCCTGGGTGTTTTGGCAAATTAGAACAACTGCACATTTACCGCCTGGTTTAAATGATTATGCTTCCATAAAATGTATTTTAAAGTTAAAAGCACTGCGGAGATGAACATCTAAAAGCGTTGTATTCAAACTCTTTAAAGTCTATTAATGATTGGAGTGGAATTAATTTTTATGAATTTGGTTGCTTTATTCTTAAAGTTTTTATAGTAATTTATTTTTAGTAATGTGTATCAAGTCTTCATAAAATTTGGGTAAGTTATAAATTCAGGAAAGTTTATATTAATGGTATAGTTTTGTAAAGAAGGGCATTCACAAGGAATTCTTAGATGTTGGTATGGTTTTAATACTTTTAATATTTATAATAGTGTTAATTTTATTAAAACATTTAAAGTAGAATGCTAATTTATATATTTTGTAAATTAAGTGTTTATGTTAATTGATTTATTAGTGCTTAATTGATCAATGTGGATGTATTTAAGGTGAGCAGCTGTGTGTAGTATTGTTTTAGTCTGAAGAAGGCTGGGGTATTTCCTTGGTCGAAAGCGCTTACTCTATTAAACAGTCCATGCCTTTGCTGATTATCTCCGCTTTCATTTTTTGTTTTAATCTCTTTTCATGAACATGGTTTTCATAAAGGTATACTCTGCCCTGAATTCCTCAAACTCCTAAACCATTTGGGCTGCTCGGCCAAGTTGCCCTTTCACTACCACTTTTTTCTGGGCAGTAGGATGTGCAATTTTTGTAATGCAGAATAGAATTAGAATGACTCTTTCTAAACATTCTAGAAGTAAATTTCCCATCCACCTTATCCTTAGCCAACACTACATCTAGATATAAAATACTATCTCTTCCTACTTCATATGAAAATTCAAGAAAGTCAGTAGTACTGTTCAAAAAAAATCAATGAATTGAGGTATTTTGTCAACATCACCTTTCCAAGTAATAAATATGGTGTCCCGGTACCTTGTATAAAGGTACAAGGACTCCACAAAACTACTTGAAAGAATAAACTTTCTTTCTCATTCAGTCATAATGATTGCAAAAAGGGAGCTACAGGCCAAAACCATAGCCACTCCCTTTTCCTACAAAAAATACTGCCCATCGTAAAATATTAGATTATTTTTTAATACTGTCTCCATTAAGTCTACATAGCTGTTGACAGCTTCTTGAGGCAATTCATAATCCATTTGTAGAAATTCAGAAAATCATTCTAACCCAATAGTATATGGGATTACTGTGAACAAATATTTGACATCCACGGTTATAAATACACAGTTTTATCATATATCAACCTCTATTGCACTTTCCAAAAAATCCAATTAGTTTTTGCTAATGTGTTCTATCTTTTGAATTAACTTTTTATCTTTGTGGATATTTAGCTGTTGGATAGGCAGTGGAACTTCCAGCATCTACTATTGGTCTCGTAGGTGGGTTAATATTTTTGTGTATTTTAGATGCTCCGAAAATAGTGGGCACCATAGGGTTTGTTAAATTGATATTCATAATCCTCAATGTCCAATTGTTGTTGCAGTACACATCATATAATATCAGAATTTTTCTATGATAAATGTTAACCTCATTCTTAGAAACCTGTCTGTATATATCATTAAACAGTACACTGTACATACGTTCAACATAACTTTATCCATAACCACTAATTCCCCCACCCATATCCAGTTTCATCATTCTCACCTTTTGAGATAGTATATCATTTAACATTCCTTGTTCTTGTTCAGTTAAAGTTCAATTTCTATTGAAAGGTTTCTTTTTTCTAGTGTATGTCTGAAATCTAACTCACATACCCACTGAAATGTTTGCAAAACTGGATATAATGGGGGATTAATGGTACTAGTTTAACGCACTTATTTTAAGTTCTTGATTCTGAAATATACTTTTTCTCACAAATAATTTAAGCTCTAAAAATATATTATATTGCATTTACTCTCATTGCAGAAACAAAAGTAAAACCTTTTGATAATAAGTCCACTTGTTCAGTACCCAGTTCACAGGAGCTGAAATTGAATATTAAATCTCTTAAATGAATTGGCAACAGTCACACACTTCAAATTATCGTCACTACATTGTTCAACTTTACAAAACAAAATGAATATCTGTTCCATCCCTTCCTCTTCCAAGTGGGATTCTGCCTGGTCTGACTGAAACTGGGGCTGCAGACTCTGCCCCATCCACTGTTACTTCTGTCTGTTCTGTCCCTCAGATGCTCAGAGCATCTTAATGGTGGAAAGTCTAACAATAAAAAAGAGGCCAAGAAGGATTAAAGGTCCACGATGATAAAGGAACAAAACAGCAATGGAATAAATCAAGTACGCCACCACATTGAAGAGCATAAACACAGTTTAATAAAAGAAAGATAACACAATGACTGAACAAGCGCTTTCAGGTAATCCCTTAATCAGGTTCATACAAACATAGCTAAAGCAAGGAATAAATAGTAACAGTTAACCAATCAACAATGAAATATCCTCCCTTTCAATATAGGTTTCATGGGAAGCACACAATTAAGACCAGGTGGTTTATCAGCCATAAACTCTGCTATCCAGTTAGATTCCACAGTCTCAGTCTTGTTTATAATATCCCCACCCCTTGCAGTAGCAGGTATAACTTGTAACATCATAAAAGAAAACTTGAGTGTTATACAAAGTGGTATGTTATCCCAAGGCATCATATCTGGCTACTATTCTAATGTCCTCACATGTTGTACAATTCGGTCTTTTAGTGACCTATTTGTTTTGCCTACGTAAAATACATGACACTGTCCACACTTAGTCAGATATGACATCGCTGGTGGTGCAATCGCATATAAATGAGGATGGTACATGGTGTTCATGATGGGATGAACAAATCTATTTTCTGGACTAATAAATGTACAGGCCTTGCCGTCGGCATGAAAACGTTCCAGTTCTAGGGGGACTAACATTGTAAACTGACAGAGTCCCCTTACATAATATCTTCTTTAAATTTAAATTATTTTTTGTAAACAAAGGTTAGCTTATTCCCAATGTATCTCTTCAGATTGACATCAGTCAATAAGATCTTCCAGTTGCCATCAGTGATACGACAAATAGTATCTATGTCGCTACTGTACTTCAAACAGACCCTTAAAGGGTCTTGATTGTAGTCAGTCAAACATTGAGTCTCTTTGGGCTCACTATACAATCATGGCTTGCCTTGTGAATTTCTTAAACTGTTTACTTCATTAAATGTATTAACTATTCCATATTTCTTATATTCCAGGGATCCCAATCTAGACTGCAGCAGGTCTACTTCTTGATGAAAATCCATATCATCTGTACACAGTCTAGAAGCTCTGAGGGCTTGTCCCCAGCTATGTTTTTAAAAACATGTTTGGGGAGCATACTGTTATGAGATAATGATTTTTCCTAAAAGCTTTCCTGTGAATAGATATTTTAATAATGCCCTCCATGCCCATAGTCAAATTAATATAAAAGAAATCAATAGTATCAGAAGAAACATTCATAGTAAATCGCAAAAAAAATTTTGTACCATTTAAATGTAATAAAAACATATCTAATTTGCTTGTTCCAGTCCAGACGAAAAACAAATATAGCATAAAATAAGATCATGTCCTTCCAACTATTAACATTACTAAAAACATAAGAGACTTCCCAATAAGCTAAGGTTAAATTTGCATATGTATTTGTGCTTGGGGTCCCCATTGCAATGCCTTTGCACTGAAGGAAGTAATCTTTTCCAAATATAAAAACATTGTATTCCAAAACTGAAAGCATGAGAAAACATATTAGATCAATCATTTGATTGCCATAGTTGCTGTAATTATTCAAAAAATTCTTGATAGCACCCAAACCAAAAGAGTTGGGTATTACTGTAAACAAACTGTTAGCATCTAAGGTTACAAACAAATGACCAACTTTTAATAAACATGTAATTTCCCCAAAGCGCTGTAAAAAAAAAATGTGGTGAATCTTTCAAGACAGCAGGGGCTCGAGAGAGCAATGGTTTAGTTGTGCTTCCACCCAATTCGACAAAGGATCTGTGGACCAACCACTCCCAGAAACAATAGGTCTGAGAAAGGTGGATCAGTGCGATGAAGACACAAAAATATTCACATTTTTATAATCTAACTTTGGAGGAGAGACTTGCTCTTAGAGAGCTTGAATCCAATAGCAATATAACCATTATGCCGGCTGACATGGGGGGAGCTATTGTTGTGATGGATGCTACTGCATATGAGCACAAGATGAGAGAAATGCTCTCTGATTCTTCTTCTTATATTTTGACTAATAAAAAGGAATGTGACAGCATCATTTCATGTTTAAAAATTGACCGAACAAGTCTTTTCTTGGGGTCTAAGATTGACAATAGCTTATATGAGTATTTTTATATGGAACATCTATGTATACCTATAATCAAAGGTCTCCCCAAAATACATAAAAAGTTTGTGGACCCCATGTGAGGGACATTAGATTAGGAGCTAGATATAATGCCTTGGCACAACATACCACTTTGTATAATACTCATAAGTTTTTTTTATTGTGTTACAAGTTATACCTGTTACTGCAAGGGGTGGGGATATTATAAACAAGACTGAGACTGTCAAATCTAACTGGATAGCCGAGTTTATGGCTGATAAACCACCTGGTCTGAATTGTGTGCTTCCCATGAAACCTATAGTGAAAGGAGGAGATTTCATTGTTGATTGATTAACTGCTACTATTTATTCCTTGCTTTAGAGATCTTTGTATGAACCTGATGAAGGATATACCCGAAAGCACTTGTTCAGTCTTTGTGTTTTTATCTTATTTTATTAAACTATGTTTATGCTCTTCAGCATGGTGATCTACTTGATTTATTCCATTGCCATCAATGGTGGAAAGTCCAAAGGGACATCATTGTTTTGTGAGTTCACTTGATTTTCATACCGATTCTCTTAGATGTTTTCATTCTGATGGTTCCACCTGAAGTAGATTATCATATCCAGTTCTTTTACCCCATGTTTGAGAAGTAAGTGGACTCTGATAGACTTTGTTGCTAAAATAGTCCGACCTATCTCTTTCAAATTTCTTAAATTTCCTTGCTTTTGTCTTATCAGCTTGTTCATCAGTGCTTTTTAAAAATATGGAAATGTTCCATCTTATGTTGTTCATACAGAAGATCTTCCATAGTAGTTATATCCAAAACACTTTTTTCACTGGACAATACTAATTCTAACAGTTACACCCATGTCTGTCAGACATTTGTATTAATTTTTTGTGCAAGGGGAAATCTTACGAGAGCTATGGGGTATTTCCACATTCTAAGGCCATTAGGAACCCTGTTCACTTTGATTCTAGAAAATATACATTCTTGAGCTGAAATTTACATATTTTAAACAACTTGTAGTTATACTCACTCAGTAGCTGATTCAAGGTCACATTCTCCCTTCTTTCTTCACGAACAAAAAATAACTGTTTCTGTAACCAGTCCATAACCCTTGGGATGTTGGCCAAGTTAGCAACTGAAACTTTGTTGGTTTCATTGAGGCTTCCAGTTTTAACATTTTTACAGTTCATTCCATGTACCCCACCTCCGGTCCCATTAGTGGGTTTTTCAATCAAGGTTCTACCCTCCGACTCGTGCCCTCCACTATCTGGAGCTAGCATATCCAATCTCTGTGTCAGTTGCTGTACTGAAAGGGACAGGTTACCATCTGAATGGTACAGGTCCCCCATGTTATCTGTTAGAAGTGGCTGTGAGCCACCCAAGGCATCAGATGCCATATTGTTGCCATACCACAAACTCCAAGAATCAAAACACAAACTCGATAAAATGCAGACGACCACTGAAACACTGTTTAATGAACAGAATCAGATAAGCGCTTTCATCTAAAACAATATAAAGACTTCATGAGATAACTTCACATTGAAAAAGCACTCACTGGTTTCTCTTAAGCTGTGTAATACATTTCTTAAGGTACCATTTTACTCGGACCACCTATTAAGGATCCCACTCCTCTTTGGGATCTTACAGTGCTTCTGCAGGCCTTTATACAGTCCCCCTTTGAACCACTGGTTAAAGCAGATTTAAAGTTTTCATCTTGGAAAAGCATTTTTTAGTTCTATTACATTAGCTAGGTGAATGTCTGAACTCCAAGCATTATCTTGTAAGCCACCTTACCTAATTTTTTATAAGCCAGAGTTTATCTTCAAACCACTTCTTCCTTTTTACCAAATATAGCATCTGAAAATGTGCTCAGTCTATTAATTTGCCTTTTTTCTTTCCAAATTCTATAATAAAGGGGAATATATGTTTAATGTATTGGATGTACGTAGACAACTGAGATTCTTCCTCCATAGAACTAAAGCTCTCAGAAATTGTTTGTTTCTCAAAAGCAAAATTAGGTCACTCTGTGTGGTAGACGGCTAACTGATTTATATTTCTCATGCCTACAAGTAAAAGTCTTTGACTTTACCAAGACCTCCAAGGGCACATTCCACATGATCCATTTCCATTTTTTCTGCTTTCTTTTCAAGAACTTCAAGAACTTCAATACATTACATTTGTGCAGTGCTCACACCTTTATTGTTCATTATAAGTTGCATATTTTTTCAAGGTGGTTGGCTATGCTGTCCTCCAGAATATCCTTCCATAAAGACCACCCTGGGTTTCAGAAGTTGTGGACTTTATCCCATTGGTTGAGGAATGGAAGAAAGTGCAACATAAGATAGAAAAGTTATGTTCTCATCATAATGCATCTGTGTTGTCTGTGTTCAACCTTTATCAGCCTCCCTCCATTCCCCTTCCATTAAATGGATATTTATATGTGGCTTTCTGGTATGACCTGAGGGTATTCCCTATTGGTCTTTCTTCTGTTTCAGCTCCAGACCTTTTACTGTCTTGACTCTGGTACTTTGGTAGTTATCTTATCAACTTATTACTGCCCTACCATCCAGCAAGGGACCTCCTTTCTAGTAACAAATTCTTACTACTTACAAATAAGTCAAATAATGCAGAAGACTCGCTGTACTCCCACTGCGTTGCTAAACTCTGGAATAGTATCCCCACACAAATAAAACTCTCCGACAAAGGCAATAGTTTTCAATCACTGCTTAACATCTTAACCAGTCCTGGTCCTGCACATGCTCATCACAAATTTTAGACTTTATGTTCACCGTATGATACTCTCCAAATACCCTATTTAAGCAGAATACTCTCAACCTGCTCGCTGAAATGACAAAACATTTTTTTTATATATAATGATTGACTGTACAATCCATCAAGTTGCGTGTGGGCTTTCTCTTTAACTTCAACTTCTGTAAAATCTTAGAATTTATAAATGGAACTACTGTTTGTGTATAAATGTAAATAGAAATGTAACTATTATGTGTTTAACTGGAACCAAGTATAACGAAATGTAAGCAAACGGAGCTTTTCTCCCTGGGCCTCTGCTGAAAATGGGTATTACACAGTCAGACTTTCCTAGAAAACAAAGACAATTACATCTATCTTTCCCTTTATGAATACCATGGTTTTCAATACTTTGAGTTCTAAGACTAAGGGAGCAAACTCGATTTGAGGTAATCACGGTTTGGAGGAGATTATGGGTAAGGGGAGGAGCTAGAGCTACAAATCCCAAGTCTAAAAAGTGGTGGAAGTCCCATTGGCTGAGGAATAAAAACACAACACAGATGCATCATTATGATGAGTACATAACTTTTGATGTTCGTGTTTCACTGTTGCAGTCATTACACTTGGGTTATCCTGCTGGCAGGCTACCCGCAGTCTGCCTGAATTCCAAAGTCCTGGTCCGGCGTCGGTTGCTGTCGCCTCTTCCCTGATGTCAAAGTGCCAGGGGTATATAAGATGCAGCCTATGCCATTTTCTTCCGTCTTTCTTGCCGCGCAGTGCCCGAAGCAAAAGGAGTTCGCAAGTGCCGGTCGGCTGACTCCTGAGATTTTCGAAATTGAATTTCAGATCCGAAGTCTTCAATAAAGCTAAGTAACCCCACATTGCATTTAAGTTACCTGGCACTTGCTCACTAAAGCAATTATATAAGTCCAATAACCAAGCCCAACTATACACAACCGGTACTCTCCCTGATGACCTCAGTGATCATCATCTGACCTATATCATAAAACACAAGGCAGGGACCCCCCACCAAATCAAATACATAACACGCAAAAATAAAAAGAATTTTAACCCTGCAACTTTCTTAAATGAACTAAAGGCAGTTGACTGGTCTAAACTAAAAAAGCAACCATTAGAAGAGGCCATAGCATATTTCAACAACAACTTCATTAGCATCCTTGACTCCCATGCTCCAGTACGTACGTTAAAAACAAAATCTAAACCAGCACAATGGCTAACTAGGGAGACCAAGTCAAAAATCAAAATAAGAAACAAAGCCTGGGCCTGCTGGCGCTCAGCTAAAACCCCACTTGACCACTTAAAATACCGGCAACTCAGAAATGAAACAAAAAAATCAATTATACTAGATAAAAAAAGCTACTACCAGAACCTACTAAACAAGCATCATAATAACCCTCAAAAATTCTGGGCCAGCATAAATCAGATCCTCCATCCAGGAGAGTCTACCACCCCAACCCCTGCCAACCTCACTAACAGATCCCCAGTGTGCATAGCCGATGCCTTCAATAGCTATTTCACTGAAACCATACAGTCACTAGCAAATCAACTAACCCCACTAAATTCCAACACCAGCTCCAACCCCACTAGTAACCATCCCCAATTTAGTTTCCAGCCAATCTCCACTACCTATATTAAGACATTGTTAACGAGACTAAAACCTACTACCCTCTCTGCTGACCTCCTCCCTGCGGAGTACTTACAAATAGCTGCTGAAGCCATTGCTTACCCTATAGCTATACTAATCAATAGAACATTGTCCGAAGGTACTATCCCCTACCTATGGAAGATATCCCATATCATCCCGCTTCATAAAGGTGGAAATTCCACATAATTATCCAACTATAGACCAATTGCCATTCTTTCCCCATTAGCCAAAATAATGGAAAAATGTGTTCATAAGCAACTAATGCAATACCTAATACAAAACAACTTACTATCTAACTCCCAACATGGTTTCAGACCACATCACAGTACCACATCTGCCCTCCTTGACTTTACAAATGCCATAAACCAAAATAGGAATGATAACAAAATATACTCTGCCCTCTTTCTTGACCTGTCAAAAGCCTTTGACATGGTCAACCATGAACTCCTCATTCTCTCACTTAAATCTATGTCCCTCAATAGGCACACAATCCAGTGGTTCCAATCATACTTTACTGGCAGACAACAGGCAGTTGTATGGCAGAACAAGTTATCCAACCAACTACCACTCACCCTTGGTGTCCCTCAGGGCTCTATACTGGGACCACTACTTTTTTCTATCTTCATCAATAACCTCCATACAGCTATTCCTAAGGCTACCTGCATCCAATATGCAGATGATTTCACTCTCATCTGCTCAGCCACCTCTCCAGCAGACCTACAAAACGCAACCTAAAATACATTAAGCACTATTGAAAACTGGCTCACTAACCAATGTTTGTTACTGAACCCCAACAAAACCAAACTCCTACTCTTTACTCCCACTAATAGAACCACCCCTTTCTCATTCACTGTTACTTCCAACAATGGTACCACCATCTCCCCAGATACCCACACTAAACTTCTAGGAGTCATTATAGATAATAAGCTCAAATTCGACCTACAGGTCAACAAAACCGTTCAGACCATCAATAAAAAACTTGGATCAATGTACAGAAACAAAGCATTCTTAAACCCACAGGATAGAATAGCAATTGCCAGGTCACAACTACTCTCTACTCTTACTTATGCCTCCCCCATTCTCTCACACCTGAATAAATCAGAACTTAATAAGCTCTCACACAGTTATAACCATATTGCCAGGTTCGCAACTAACTCCACCTACAGAACACATCACTGCCAGAACCTGAAACAACTATGTTGGCTTGAGCTCCCCAACTTAATTACACTAAATCAACTCTTAGTTGCCCACAAAGTTCTTTACCATCCTGAAAATACCCCCTCACTCTCTAATATAATAAAACCATACAACAACCTGAGATCACTAAGATCGGCCGACAAAATAATGATCCAAACTTACAAAGCCAACAATTCTGCAGGGGATTCTCTGTTTGTCAACTCTGTTGCCAAGACTTGGAAATCTCTACCAAATCATATCACCTTGCTATCCTCCTTAAACCTTTTCAAAAAAAGCATTACACAGCATCTTACACTCAACTGGCTTTGTCCATGCTCCTTCCCTGACTAAGCTGTATCATTATTCACTCTAACTAACCAACTTGTTTTCTAACACTTTCAGGCCTTTCTCTACAAGCAAACTGTACTGATTGTAACTGTTAATGTAACTGTGAGGTTTTTTTGTAAACAAATGCTATAATACTATATATTTACTACTATATAACTTCTTTTTCAATGTAAATAATCTGTGTGTATATTCTTTGAAGAAACTGATGTTATCTTGTTGAAGCTTTTCTCCCCGGGCCTCCACTGAAAATGGACATATATCCAGTTGGACTATCCCGGTAAACAAATGTAAAATAAAATAAATTAATAAATAAAATAAATAAAAGTCAGCACTAAAAAATTAAAAGCACTACACCCTCACAAACTCCCCTTGAGTACCTTGTTCCCCATTAGCCCTTTTTTCAATTATAAAGGAATTCCCAATACTATTCTAGCATGTCCAAAGGTCAGTTGTCAATTTCCTCTCCGGTCCAGCTGGTGAATCTGGGAATCTTGAGGCAATGTTACAACTGCCTCATGTACACAGACAACCCTCTCCTCCTCCCAACAAATTCCAACACATGTGAGAGATGCAACCATATAGCCATACTAGAGGCTAAGCTCGCTCAACTCAGTACTGGCGAAACGAGTCAGGAGGAGAAGGAAACCACACTCACTACAATTCCAGTCTCTCATAGACCTACCATGACAGCAAACCAAACACATAAACACACAAAAACATACTCGGAGGCTCTAAATAAAAATCTGCCTAAGCAGCAGAGACCTCCAAAGCAGACACCCAAGCAACTGCTACCCCAAAACAAAACACGTGCAACACATAGCTCACAAAGCCAGTGTGCTGAACAGTCACAGCCCTTAAGCCTAAACAACACACCTGATACACTTGTAATAGGTGACTCTATCGTCAGGCACACTGACGTCCCGCTCACCAGGCTGAACAAGGAGAAGGTCACGGTGAGCTTCCTGTCGGGCGCTAGGATCTGCCACATAAAACAAGCACTCAGGTCACTCCAAGGCAAGTACAAATATGACTCCGTCATTGTCCATGCTGGTGTGAATGACCTGAGACGTACCTCCCTGGACTACATGAAGAGAGACATAGAGGAGCTCTCTGAGCATGTAGCCCTGGCCGGTATGACCCTGACCTTGAGTAGCATCTTACCCTCACCAAGAATGATGCCACAATATGAAGACAAGATGATCAATTTCAACAATTGGCTTAAGTATTGGTTTCATTCAAAGGGGATCCAATGCCTGTCAGCCTGGGATGACATGCTCGACAAGTCACGATGCTTCACTAGGGACGACTTGCACCTGTCACCCCTGGGCTTTCGGATATTGGCAAAGGCTCTTGCTACCCTCGTAGTGCCTTTTTTAGGCAAGGCTCAAAAGACAAACCCACCTCCATAGGTATCACAAGGGATAAGAAACTAAGAGTAATGCTACTCAACGCCAGATGTCTAAACCTCAAGATGCATGCACTCGAAACTCTCCTTAAGCATGGAGAACATCGATATCTGTGCAGTAACAGAAACCTGGTTCAAGTCTCCTGAGAGCACCCCAGCACTACCAGGTTATACCTCATACCATGCTTTTCGGCCCCAAAACTTGGACCGAACCACAAAAGGAGGGGTAGTATCAATATTCGTCAAAGATACCCACACCACCAGATTGGTGGCACAGCACGAAGCATCAGAGACTATCCATGTGCAACTAACAGTGGGTAAAACTGCCTTCCAGTTTATAGCCTGCTACAGACCACCCTCCCAAACCCAGGAACCCCACTCGGCCTTCCTGAGAACACTGGAAAATATGAAGGTCTCTCCAAACACCATTATATTGGGCGACTTCAACTACCCAAACATAGACTGGGAGCATTACTCTAACTCCAACACCCTAGCCCAAGGGTTCCTACAATTTATAAACTCAAATGCTATGGAACAACTTGTTACCACTCCCACAAGAGGGGAAAACATACTGGACCTGATCATCACCAACATGGGGACTCTATGCTCCAGACCAGAAGTGTATCCCTCTTTGGTAAGATCAGACCATAAACTAATCTCACTGGATATTCACATCCCGACTCCACCCCCTGCCCTGAAACCCACAGTAAAAAACTTCTCTAAAGCAAATTTCACACTCCTCAAAACCGAGGTGGAATCTTTGAAAGCCCTCGGGCCTGTGGAAAATACAGCCCAGACCGCAGAATCCTTTATAAATGCATTCTATGAACACCTTCAGGAATGCATGGATCATGCAATCCCAAATAAAACCAAGACCCAATCCTCGAAAGGCAGATGTCCTGTCTGGTGGACCCCAGCCATAAACAAACTATACAATAGAAGGAGGAAGCTACTACATGATGGAACAAAATCCCAAAAAGGGAAGACATCTCTGATCAGTATTAGCAAAAAACTACGGGCACTCATAAAATAGTCTAAGGCCAGCTTCGAGAGAAAAATTGCACAGGACACTAAGGATAATCACAAGGCTTTCTTTAGTTATGTTAGGAACCTGGGTGGGAATTCCCAGATATGCTCAGAATTGGTCCAAAATGACAAAAAATGCACCGAACCCGCAGACATTGCCAACATCCTAGCTGATAGTTTCAGCGCAAACTTCTCCCCCCACTTCCCCACCAATAGGGCAAATATCTATCCCAGCAGAGTACTGCCCCCCTGACATCTCAGATGCTCTGGTAAGAGCTGCCCTCTCCAAAGCAATAAACACTGCATCACTTGGACCAGACGGTGTCCCGGGCTGCGTCCTATATGAACTCCAAGAAGAGCTAAAGCCAAACATAAAACTACTGTTCAATCTCGGCCTTTCCTACAGGATATGTACCCAAAGAGTGGCGTACAGCAACAGTGGTCCCTCTCCACAAAGGTGGTGCCTCAACGGATCCTGGAAACTATCGCCCCATAAGCTTGACTAGCTTGGTCTGCAAAGCTATGGAAAGGATCATCATGGACCTCATAAATAAAGATATTGTGGACTTGCAGACACTGGATCCTACCCAGTTCGACTTTAAGGGTAGATCCTGCCTCTTAAACCTGGTTGATTTCTTTGAAACAGTCACCAAGGCCATTGACGAGGGGAAGGTGGTCCACACAGCCTACCTGGACCTTGCAAAAGCCTTCGATACAATACCCCACTCGGGCATTATAGATAAGCTCACCAGCTTAAATATAAACCCTTATGTCACTAGATGGGTTGCAAACTGGCTGAAGGACAGAACCCACATGGTTATAATTGCTGGAGCCATGTCAGACTCCAAACCAGTTACAAGTGGCGTCCCACAAGGCTCAGTCCTGGGACCTATCTTGTTCGGTATATATTTCTGAGAGGTACAGGCCAACACGGAAGGACTGTGGCTGACCAAGTCCGCAGATGACTGCAAACTGGGCGCGATAATAGACTCTGCAGCCGACACAAGCATCCTCCAAAAGGGCCTCATAGAAACAGACAACTGGTGCCAGAGCCATGGCCTCAAGCTAAATGCCAAAAAGTGTATAGTCATCCCCTCTGGCAAAAACTAAGTGCCCACAAATTACCACATGGGTGGTAATCCATTAAGTAAGAAGAAGTAATTAGGGACCTGGGGACCCAAGTTGATAGCAATCTCTCATTTGACAACCACGTGGCTAAAGTGGTTATAAAAACATTTTATATAGCCCACCTAATTATGAAGGGATTCACATCTAGATCAGCGGAGGTCATCATTCCTATTTACTCATCCCTCATCAGGCCCATAATTGAGTACAATGCCCCTTTTGGGATGTACCTTACCAGACACCTGCAGCAACTGGAAAGACCCCAAAAGTACCTCGCCAAGAGGATCAAAGGGCTCAAAAGATGTCATATGCTGCCCGGTTAAAGAAACTCCAGCTCTACTCAGTGGCATACCGCCTGCTCAGAGGCGATCTGTGCCTGACATATAAAGCCATGTCCAACCCGGAATTAATGGACATGCTGCACCTCAGAAAATCCAAATCTCATCGAGCTTACGCGCTCGAGAGACTTGAACCTCAGCACTGAAATAAATAGGACATGCTGGAGGGACAGATTCATAACCCAGAGGCTCCCTTCACTCTGGAATAAAATCCCAGTCCAGGTTAGGCAGAGTCCCTCATTGACTCTCTTCAAGAGGAATCTTGATGAGTGGATGGGAGATCATAGCTTTACCCTGAGTATCACTTCTGTGTCACTGTTGGACAGAGGCACAGTATACTAACCTCGAAAAAGGGCATAGCAAAATTAATTTAAAATGGGTGGTGAAAGCCAAACACACTCTGGCTAGGCTTATAAATGCCCTAGGGCAGATAGCCTAGTATGAACTCATGAACCCAGTTTGGGAAACTTTTTCTTGCTCCAGACCGATGTCAGTAAAAGTTAACAATTGTATTTCTTGTGGAAAGCAAGTACCTCAAGGATTTTCATTCCTACTGTATTCCTTGCCTAGGCCCTGACCACGACATTGCTAGTTGTCGGTTTTGTGCTAGATTCAACCAATGCACTATTAAGTGTCTGTTTGATTTTGCTTTACATTATTTTGGCCGAAGGTTTAACTATATAATGCCGTCAGAACAACCGACAACTGGAGTTCATAAAAAGTGCAAGGACAAAGAAAAGGACAGGCATCCGAGGTCCAAAACCGACAACGAAGCCTCTTCTAGGCCAGTTGCCGGTTCGCCGGTTCTCAGTGAGGCGCTTTCGCAGCCCCTGACACCCGCTACCTCAGAGCCGCAGGCCGCCTTCGACTCCCATGTGGAGACAGCTAGGCCTCTGGAAACTCAAGGTATTGGGCCTACAGAAACTATTCCCTCAGATGGGTCCAGAGCCGCTGAGCAGGCATCGGCTTCTGTGGGTGTTTTCAGACCTCCACAGCTTACTATCAAGACCACTTCAGCAGCCAAGGCAAAGTCTAAAACACCTTTAAAGACAAATAAACAAGTACAGCATTCTCCTGGACAGTCATCCATGCCAAAGAAACAGATGCTTAAAATGGCCGAGGACCTAATTACTTTGTTCAGGGGTTCCCATCCCTCTCCTGATAAAAGGCCTAGGCAAGACACTGACTATGACTCCTCTGACCAGGTTTCTATTTCTTCTGATTCCTCTTCAGAACAAGGATATTCTCTTCCCTCACTATGAGGACTCTGACGCTGAAGAATCTATTCCTTCAACCTCTCCTCCTGAGGACTACTCTTTTGGGGAAACCCTGCACACCATGAGGGAGCATTTCCATTGGGAGAGCCAGAATTATTCAGAATCCAAGAAAAGGCTCAGAGACTTTCTTTTATTGCCTTAGCACAGGCTTCTTGCTATCCCCCATGTACTAGATATTGTTGATGTATTTTCTGAATCCAGTTTGTCTTCTGATTCTTTACCCCCTGCACCAGTTAAGCCAGATAGTTACTACAGGGTTCCAAATTCTCATAAATTTCTTTATAACAACCCTGCTGCTGATCCAGAAACAATTTCTCAGGGTCCCAAAGGGGTCAAGGCTTCCACTGCCAAAAAACCTGTTCCCTCTGATAGGGATTCTAGAGCACTGGACAGATGGGGGAAAAAAGTTTACACCTCTGCTACTTTAGCTGTAAGGGCTTTAAACTGCCAGTTTCACATGCTTAAATATCAACAATACCTAATGTCTTTGCTTAAACAGAAAATGCTTACAAGCTCTGAATGTCCTGAAAACAAGGAAATGCAGGATTTATTGCATGCAGCTGAACAAGTGGGAAAGCATAATTTGCAATGTGGTTTTGATTCATTAGAGGCTTCTTGCAGAGCCGCAGTTACCGGTTCTGTCATTCGAAGGCATGCTTGGTTAAAAGAACAGATTTTACCTGATCATGTTAAAGCAAAATTATTGGATGCTCCATTACAGCATGATACTTTGTTTGGTGTTAAGGCAGAAGAGGTGTTAAAGAAAATGGAGGATAAAGCAAAATCAATGCAGACAGTAAAGGATTTCTTACAGGTTCAGCCACCTAGATTTAGCAGGAACTGGCCTTCTAAAAATTGGTCCTTTCCAGTGTCAGACAGGCCACAGAGGCAGATACAGATGCCCAAGAGACAGATCTCAGCCCCAAGGCTCAAACAGACCTAAACAATGGGGTGCTTGAGCCCCCAAAGGCAGAGAAGACCAATCACAACCTTATAGGAAACGGTCCCAATGACTTTCCTCTACAAATGCCAAGCACTTACCTTTTGGCAGAACCCTTAGGGGGAAAACTAGCATTTTTCTTTAAAAATTGGCACATGATCACCCAGGACAAATGGGTACTGAATATTGTTTCTCAGGGTTACAGGTTCCACTTTCACACCCTACCAAGGCAAAAAGGTATGCCAGACCTGCCACACAATCAATGGGCAGAGGCACAAAAACAAATTTCTGCTCTCATGGACATGAGGGCTATTCAAAAAGTACCACAGCAAGAGCAGGGGCAAGGATTTTACTCAAGACTTTTCTTGGTACCCAAAAAGGACAAAGCCTGGAGACCAATACTGGACCTGTCTATTCTAAATACTTTCCTGGACGTTCCAAAATTCAAAATGTTGACACTGCAGCAACTTCTACCCATGCTGGGGCAAGAAGGCTTGGCTAGTTACTTTGGACCTCAGAGAGGCATACCTGCATGTCCCAATCAGACAATCTTGCAGAAGATACCTCAGATTCATAGCTGGCTCAATGCATTACCAATTCTCTGCACTGCCCTTTGGCTTATCTACTGTGCCCAGGGTCTTCAAAAAATGCCTGGCACCAGTAATTGCATTTTGCAGACAAAAAGGAATTCAAATATATCCCTACTTGGATGACTGCCTTATTCAAGCAAGAGAGCAAGGCCATTCTATTAAAGCATCTGGCATTTGTAAAACGATTACTAATTTGTCTGGGGTACTCAGTAAATGAAAAGAAATCAAAACTAGTGCCCTCTCAACAGATAATATTCCTGGGTGCAAGCTTAAATACAACTGCCCAGATGGCTTATTTCATGCCAGACAAGCAAAGGCAACTGACTCATTACTTTCAAATGATGTCAACAAAGACCCAGCTACCTGCAAGAAAAATTCTGCAGACTTTGGGCTTCATGGCATCCTGCATCTTCCATATGCAAGACTGCATTTGAGGAAGCTACAGTGGTATCTAAAAAGTGTTTGGACTCAACATTGCCACAGCCTAGAAACAACAATAACTCATTCCCTTCCTACAGCAGGAGTTTCGATGGTGGGCACTGGCCTGTCACCACAAGGGACAGCCTTTCACTTTACCCACAGCCAGGCAGACACTAACAACAGATGCATCGGATTATGCCTGGGGGGCACACGTGGCAGGAACATGTATTCAGGGCACGTGGCCCGCAGACCAAATGCATCTTCATATCAATCAAAAAGAGATGCTAGCTGTACAGAATGCCCTGACAGCCTCCAAGGATCTACTACATCCAGGACAACTATTGCTAAAGACGGACAATACTACAGTCATGTGGTACATAAGCAAGGGGGGCACACATTCCTACCCCCTCTTCAGGCAAGCCATGATATTGTGAAACACAGCACTGACCTATCAAGTACATCTGCAGGCACAATTCCTGCCAGGAAAGAAAAATACTCTGGCAGATGAACTAAGCAGAAACCTCATGGACCCTCATGAGTGGAAACTAGATCCACAAGTCTTCAACATGATAACATGGAAATTGGGGATGCCCAGACATAGATCTATTTGCCTCCCCTCACAACTGCCAACTACAGAGATTCTGCACAAGGACTTAACACTCACAAGCATGGAAATTGGAAGCTCTATCATTCAGCTGGAAAACCCTAACAGTTTATGCCTTTCCACCACTGCTTCTCCTCCCCAAGGTACTCCTAAAAGTCAGACAAGAGAAGCCAAAAATGATTGATTACACCAGCACTGGTACCAAGTCCTAAAGAGCTTGTCTCAAGGCCCAGCCTGGACTGTCTACCTAAAATTCCTCATATTCTGACCCAACAAAATAATCAGATTCTGCACAGCCACCTCAGAACCTTAAATCTGACTGCATGGGTAATAATATAGCCACTCAGAACACACCTCTCTAAAGCAGTTATGGATGTCATTTTGGAAGCCAGGAGGCCTAGCACCAGGAAATCTTATGCAGAAAAATGGAAGAGATTCTGTGCTTGGAACCAGGCACAAGGACTTGAACCACTTGTTACAAATATTCCTCAGATTTTACAATACCTAACTGAGATGCTGGACAAAGGACTATCCTTCTCATCAGTTAAGATCCATGCCTCTGCCATTTCAGCTCATTACAACACGGAACCTCCTATTTTCTCACATCCACTGCTAAGACAGTACCTCAGAGGGGCAAAAAACAAAAGACCCCCCCCCAAGGAGAGCACCGATACCTATATGGGACCTCAACTTTGTCTTGGAAAAGCTCACACTGCCTCCTTTTGAGCCAGCCAATACAGCTTAGATTAAATTCTTATCATGGAAAACTGCTCTGCTCCTAGCAATAACTTCAGCAAGAAGAGTCTCAGAGTTACAGGCATTAATGGCAGTGGAACCTTTTATCATTTTTCATCTGGACAGGATTTCTCTAAGGACAAACCCAACATTTATGCCAAAGGTAGTATCCAGTGTGGCTCTTAACCAAACCATTCATTTGCCAACTTTTTATCCAAATCCCCAGAATAAAGGGGAGAGCCTTCTGCATTCTTTGGACATACACAGGCAGCTATGCTTCTACTTGGACAAAACAAAAGCTTTCAGAAAAACTGAGCAACTGTTTGTGGCATATGCTGCAGGATCACAAGGAAAGGCTATTTCAAAGCAGACTATTTCAAAATGGATAGGACACTGCATTAGTTTCTGCTATGCACATCATGGCAAATCAGTGCCTAAGAATATTAGGCCGCATTCTACCAGGGCAGCAGCCACATCAGGAGCCTTTCTCAGAGGAGTACCAACCAAGGAAATTTTGGAGGCTGCACTCTGAGTTCAGTGCACACTTTTACCAAGCACTATCACTTACCTCTTTACTCTAAATCCAGAGCAGGCTTTGCCACTGCAGTTCTGCAGGGCCTCATAGCCACTCCTAATCTTATTTAGACCCAGCCGCCCTACCTCAGCTTTGGGATTCAACCCAAGTGTAATGACTGCAACAGTGAAACACGATGAACATAGTACAGTTGTATACCTACCATAAATGTAGATGTTAGAGTGTATTCACTGTTGCAGTCCAGGTTACCCACCCACCATCCCCCTTTCTTTGCTGGGACATATCTATACTTCTCAATCCTATACAACCTATGTGGTGTATTTGCATGTAGATGAAGGTATTGTTTATTTTAGTGTATGTTTTTATAAGTAATATGTATTGCCTACCTTCTTGGGGGCACCTGACATTTGGGGCAAGAAAAAGTGAAGAAAATGGCATTGGCTGCATCTTGTATACCCCTGGCGCTCTGACGTCAGGGAAGAGGCGACAGCAACCGACGCCGGACCAGGACTTTGGAATTCAGGCCAACTGCGGGTAGCCTGCCAGCAGGATAACCCAAGTGTAATGACTGCAACAGTGAATACACTCGAACATCTACATTTTTGGTAGGTGCACAACTGTACTTTTCTGTAAATCCCAGGACTTTGCATCTGACACTTCTGGAGAAAGAGCTCCCTGAGATAGAGGGAGAAACTCTTATAATGGATGTCGCCCAAGGGGCAGAGGTAGCCTGCAAAACCAAGGCTTCAGGGATCTTTCTTTTTGAAGCCTTGGGAGGAGGTGCTTATCCATACTCCAAAAACCTGGACACCCATTACCCAAGACAAATGGGTGCAACGTATTGTAACCGCAGGTTATTTCATTCCCTTCCATACCTTCCTTCATGCCCCAGAGGAATTCTGCTCTACCTCCCCTCACAAAGGGAAAAAGCCTCTTCAGAAATAAGCTTCTAAAAAATCCAGTGACCTAAGAGGTCCCACAAGAAAAGGGGATCTGGAAGTTATTCAAGATTGTTTTTAGTGCCAAAGAAAAACTGGGACCTTAGGCAAGTTTTGGACCCGAGTTGCTTGAACAAGTTTGTGAAGTAAATAAAATTCCAGATGGTCACAATTCAATCCATTCTAAAATTACTGAAGAAGGATGACTGGATGTGCTTAATAGGTCTTCAGGATGTGTAGTGCCACATAAAGATGGGCATATGCTCCAGGACGTACCGTTGCTTCCAACTGGTAGTCAGTTGTTCTCAATTTAGAGCTCTGCCCTTTGATCTCACCACAGCCCCCCTAGGCATTTACCAAGTATATTGTAAGTGTATAGCAGTAGTGGCAGCTTGTCTACAATTGCAGAGTTTCTGTATATTCCATATTTAGATGACTAGCTCATCACCACCCCTTCCAGGAATCAACTAGTTCAGGCCAGGGACTCCTTTCTCCAGCTGTGCACAGACTTTGGGATTACAGTGAATCTAGAAAAGTCCAAGATACAACTTGTCTGGTCTTTGTAATTCATCAGACCATTCTTGGACATAAGACTTCAAATAGCAAAACTCCCTGAAACAAGAATTCCATCCCTTCATCAACAAGCCCAAGAAGTCTTATCTTACTAGAAGTCACCAGTGTGGGACTAATTCTTCATCTTCTGGGCTCCATAGTAGCCTCCATCACATTAATGATATTAACCAGATTCTACAAGCGGGTTCTTCAATGGGCTCTGGTGGTTCAACATTTAGTGAGAAAATAACCCGTGACTTTTCTAACAAACATTTGCAGAGCTCACATACATTGGTGACTACACTCTGTATATATTCTACAGGGACACTCTTTATTGTATTCCCCCTCAGGCAACAGTGACCATGAGCAAACTGGGTGGAAGGGTATTTTACAGGGAAGACAGGCTAAGGCATATGGGTCCCAAACAGATGCCAGTTTTCACACTGGTGTATTGAAGATGAGAGCAGTCCTAGAATTGCAGGTTTTTCAGGAGACTCTCCCTTTGGGTGTTATATCTAATCAGCCAACTTGACAGTGGCCTGGTACATCATCAAACAGGGAGAAAGCAGATCTTACCCCTTGTGCTGAGAGGCCATGAGAATATGGCAGTGGACAATATCTCGCTGCTTTCTAATAGCAATGCATATCCCAGGGAGATCCAGTATATCTGCTGGCAGACTGAGTAGATTCATCCTGCTCCCAAACAAGTGGTGCCTTAATCCTTTAATACAGAGCAGATTTTCAGCTTAGGGAGCTGACTTTATTGCAACCACTTCAACTCTCCCTGCAACACCAAATGCAGCAAGTTCTTCACTCTAATTCCTCATGAAGAGGATTCATCTAGGGATGCTCTTAACGCATCCTTGGTCACCAGGTGTCCTTTATGCCTTTCCTATGATACCCCTGATTCCCATGTTTCTGCAGAAAGCATCAAAGGTGAGGGTCATCCTCATAGCCCCTTATTGGCCTCAACAAATGTGTTTTTCCTTCCTCTAGCCTTATTTAGTTCACTCTCCCTGGCAGCTAAGCTTGGACACAGATCTTCTGACTCACTCATCTGGCTCGCCTCACTCGAATATTCAGTCCGTCAGACTGACTGCTTGTTTTTTCCAATTCCAATAATGGTTCAGCAGTTCAAGTTTTCATCTTCATTTGTTCACATTTTTGTCATCCACCCTTAAAGCCCTCCACTATGTAAGTTTATAAGACCAAATTGAAACGTTTTCTGTTTGGGTGATTGAAAAGAATATTATCCTTTCTCAGCCCATCTTCCAGAAATTTTGGACTTCTTGCACATCTTTTCCAGTGTGTAGCTAGATGTTCCACAATGAAGGTACAGTTAGTATCTATATTCTCCTCTCATATGGGTGAAAACCATATGCCCATTGCATCTCTTAGATTATCAAAGGCTTTCCTTCAAGGTACAACTTTATTACACCCTCTGCTCAGAGAACCAGTGCCTCCATGATAGATTACTATTGTGCTACCTGCTGCTAAGGTTAACGTAAAAGTTTTAACACAGAAAACTTTTATTTCTGGTGGCTGTCATTTTTCCAAGGAGAATTTCTGAGCTACATGCCCTATTTTCAAATCTTCCCTACCTAATTTTTCAGTGTTTCAGTAAGAACGAGCACCACTTTTATTCTTAAGGTGGCTTCTGAATCATCCATAAATCAGTCCATTAATCTTTGTGTTACCAATTTTTTTAAAGAAAGGTGAATACATTTTGCATTTGCTTGATGTCCATAGTCAGTTGCATTTTTTTTACACCGGTTGAAACGTTTAAGGAAACCTGATCAGTTTTGTGTCATTTTCCACTACTAAAATGAGCAAGTCATGTCCTAAGTCACCCTTTCCCACTGGTTGTCACATTGCATTTCTTTTGTTTATCAAGGAAGAGGGTTGCCATTCCCTTCAACTCCAAAGACTCATTCTGCAAGATCTGTGACTTCATCTATAGCTTTCTTCTCTAGTGTTCCAAGTGATGACGTGTTGCGGTTACATGGTCCAGGGTGCATACCTTCATTTCACACTATAAATTGGGTATCCAAGTGAGAAAGTAGCTGGGGACTCTCCCATAAGTTGAGAAATGGATGGAAAAGATATCGGACGCAAATGCTATATATTCACTATAACGATAGAGCTATGGTGTCCGTTTCCATCCTTCCTTAGCTACCTTCCCACTATCCCTCTCCTAATTGTTGTCTTTTTGTATTTCCATTCTGAGATGGTTCTAGCTGACTTTGCCTTTGCTCCTGCAGTGCTTAGGTTACCAAAGTTTATACCCATATCATTTTTTAAATTAACTTTTTATTAGAGGGCAAACTCAGTATGAGGTAGCTCATTCCTTACACAAGGAATTATGGGTAGGAGGAGGAGCCTGATCACCAGATCCAAAGCTTGGAAATTACCATGGCTGCATCACAGATGAGGAAGGAATGAAACAGGCAACACAGATCTATCAATGTTCTTCCATATCACTGTTGCAGTATTCTTTACTTAAGGGATCTCCTGCCAAGAATAGCCCAACGTCTGGTCAGTGTACCAAAGCCTTAGGAATTTACAGACATCATACGTCACACTTATACTACCTGCACAAGGTGTGGGGCATAAAGGTGATGTACATACCTCAGAAATTCTTTGACACCAGTCAGAATGCCATCATTGAACATGCTTCTTCTTTGCTGATTATCTGGGTGTGTTTCAGATAAGTGTCCCATTTGGGTTTCTCTTTATCTCTTTCTATTTTAATATGTTTCCATCTCATCCAGAAAAGGAAAATGTCAGTGGGGGAGGCAGATTTCCCTTAGGCCGTCACAAGTAGTGTCTTTTCAGTTTGGTTGCTTCTCACGATCATATGCAGTGTTCTATCCGACAGGCGTTTGTCTTGAAAGACCCTACATAGTCTCTCCTCTTTATCAGTTTACCTAGAGAGCTAGTGTCTAAAGTTGTTGGCACAAGGTGCTGTGGTGGAGTCTTCCTGTCTCAAAGGTCAGTTACCTGCCAAGAAAAGGGCCAAAAACTCTGGTCTGATTCAGCTGCTGTCACACCTCCCCCAGATAGCTCTGTCTTGAGGCTGGAGAAAACCCAGAGGATCATCTGGTTGTTGATTTGGATTCCTCTGCTGCAATCCTGTCAGAGGCCACCATGGATCTGACTTCTCGCACATCCTCTGAGGCTTTACAAATGTCTACTCCAGGCATTTAGGGGGAACCTCAACTGATTATATCTGAGGGACCTTGGGGATACCACAGATTCTAGTTTGGAAGGAGATTCCTACTTTGTTGGTTAAATGTTGGCAAGGGTCCGAACCTCCTAGGATTTTTCAGGCAGATGTCCCTCAAAAGAAAAAACAAAGCACATTTCCCCTACTGTTAAAGATCCCAAATGTATATGGCTGGACTTTAGTCAGGGTTATTTAATGCCTTAATGAGCTTAAAGCCACCTCTGGGAGTCTCTGTACCTGCTCCTCCCTTTTCCTCTACTCCTGTTAACAGGCTCAGAAGGCAGGAGTCCTTTGAAGAGGCTTTGGATTCTGGAAGTCGTTGGCATATTCTTCACAAATACCTTCTCCTTTGGATTATGGGTATGAGGAAGCGGATTCTGTTAGTCCATCTTCTCCCTTAGAGGAAGTCTGTTTTTGAGACATATTTCCAGCATGATGGAATATTTAAAACATGACTGTTCTGAGGTTTTTGATATTCAGAAGAGGAATTATCAGCTCCTTCAGATGGAGCCCCCCCAAACCCTCTGTTCCTCCAGTCTTGGCTGCCCTCTTAGATACATTTTCGACGGCCTTTGTTGCCCGTGATTCTCAGCCTCCAGCTATCAAGAAATCTGACAGATTTTACAAGCTGCCTGATTACATATTTTTGTACAACTGTCCTTCTGCTGATCCTTCTGTAGTGTCTGTATTTTCTGACAAACCCTCTAAACTTCTGCCCTGTACTAAACTACTTCCTTCAGATAATAAGAGTTATGGAACATTTAGGCAAAAAGGTCTGTACTGTTGCCATCGTATCTTTTTGGTCTATTTAATTACCAGACTCATACGACCAGGTATGTTTTAGCCCTTCTTTCTCAAGCTTCTCAGGCTATTTCTGATGTTCATGATTCAGAGGGAAACGTCTCGGCCCTTTCCTTATTGGGCTTTTCCTTTCTAGTGACTTGTCACTCTGTGTAGCTTTGATGCAGCTGATGCTGCTGCTTCTAGGGTTTCTGCATTTGGTCCTGTTTTAAGGTGCTACTCTTAGCTTGGTCTTCAGCCTTTACCTGATGCCATTAAAGGTAAATTGTTGGATGCTTCCTTGATAATTTGAACCTTTGTGGCTGTATTGCTGCTGAGCTTTTTAAGTCCATCCAGGATAAAGGTAAGGCCATGCAGGAATTGAGAAATATTTTTGTTTTTCCTATCCCTAAATTTCAGGTAAATTATCCACCCAAATCTGCATTTGTTTTCAGACAGTCCTGCCCTCCACCTAAGGGTAAAAAGGGTTCTAGGCATGTACCCCAGCCAAGTCTAGTCAGACTCCTACTTCACAGAAGCCCCCTTTACAAGACAAACTGGGGTCTGTTTAGACAGTTGGTTCCCCTTTCCCTAGGCCAGGTTTCTTTATCCCTTTGTCTTTCCGTGTCCCTTCCCGGATGGTTAAAGGTCACTCAAGACTCTTGGGTTTTGTCCATCTGCCAGGGGTATTTCATGGTGTGGAATTCCCACCCTTCTTTTCTGGGCATCCCTCAACCTCCTCAGGAACAGCTTCCTTTCTTTCCAGAACTGCTTCAGGCCCTTCTGGCTCAGTGCACATTCAGGTTGTGCCCCCTACACAGGAAGGGAACTTTTTTTTTATTCAGGATGTTCCTGGTTCCTAGGAAGGAAGGCAGTTGGAGAGTTCCATTCTGGACCTTCCTCAGCTCAATACCTTTCTAAAGGTTCCTTCATTTTGGATGATATCCTTTCACACCCTGTTCTGTTTCTTCCCCAGGCCTTCATGGTATTTCTTAGACCTCAAGGATGCATAACCTACACATCCCCATTCATTCCCTTTTCAGGAAGTTTTTACATTTGTCTGTTTCTTCCTTCCATTTTCAGTTCTTTGCTTTGCCCTTTGGCGCCTCTACTGTCTCAAAGGTATTCACCAAATGCTTCATTTCCTGTGATTGCCTTCGGCAGGGTGACGGAGGTTCAGATCTTTCCTTATCTAGATGACCTGTTCATTCAGGCTTCATCCCCTGAGGTTCTATTTCAGCACCTCCAGTTTACTGTTTGTTACAAAATCTGGGGTTTACCATAAACTTTCAGAAATTGGTCCTGGTTCCTTCTCAGGATCATGTTTTCTCTGTTACAGGATCCAGAACATTCACATGCTGGCATCCCTGCCTCCCATCAAGGCTCTCTATCTGATCGCCTTTTTTTCAGTCTGTTCTTCATCTGGCTTTCAGTCACAGCCTGGGATTTTCAGGGTTATAGGATTCATGGTTTCCACCATTCCTATGCTGCCACTATCCAGGTTCCGTATGAGAAAACTACAGTGGTTCCTCAAGTCTGTGTGGCTTCACACTGTCATCCATTGGATTTCCTAGTTCCTTTCCACATCTCAAACTTTAACTTCAGTGGTGGATTCATCAGCTTTCTGTCAACCCAGGGTTTTCTTTCCAACCCTCCAGTCCCATCTCAGGGAACTCTCTTCAGATGCCTTGGACAGTGGGTGGGGAGCTTCCTTCAGTTCCCTCAAGCTCCTTTGTCTGTGGTCTCCTCATTAGAGGTCAGATTATGTCAACATTAAGGAAATAAGAGCTCTCCTGTTAGTTCCAGAGTTTCATTCCCTTTTTCTTCCAGGGCTCTTCAAGGTTTTCACAGACAATACCACAGTGATGTGTTATATAAACAAGCAAGGGGGGGGGGGGGGGGATATGGTTCTGCCTTCTTTGCAGAGTTGCTGTTATCTAGTCCAGTATCAAGTAACTCTCCAGGTTGTGTACTTTCCTTCAGAGCGAAATATAGTGGCAGACTCTGAGCAGGTCCAGCAAACAGGTCACGAATGGATGCTTCACAGTGATGTGTTTTTGGGCATTGTCCATTGGTGGGGTATTCCACAGGTAGATTGTTTTGCCTCCCCCTCTGAACAGACAACTTCCTCTTTTCTGTTCCAGAGTCCTTAGGCCCTGGCTTGGAAGGTGGACACCCTATCTTTTTCTTGGAAGGGGATGTTTCTCTGTCTTTTCTCCCCTTTCCCTGATTCCGACGGTCCTGCACATGATCAAGCAAGACTCGCTCAAATATTGCTGGTGACCCCCTTTTGGCCCAAACAGCATTGGTTCCACCTTCTTTACATAGCCAGAGGCAATCGCCATATGTTACCTCACTATGTGGACCTTG
Organism: Protopterus annectens; assembly: GCF_019279795.1. Lineage (NCBI taxonomy): Eukaryota > Metazoa > Chordata > Ceratodontiformes > Protopteridae > Protopterus > Protopterus annectens. The sequence goes on from NC_056750.1 coordinate 652,486,524, forward strand.
TTCCACAAGACAAGGGGTGTCATCCATTTTCACTTGCCCACTGTTCAACTGGCACTGTGGGTGATGGGGTTTTGATCCCTTTTAAGCACCTCATTTCTGAGGACATACTTATGGTTTTGCAGGAGACAAGGAAACCCACTAACAGGCAATCATACTTGTCCAAATGGAAAAGATTTTCTGTCTGGGGCCTCTCTTGTAACCCGAATCCCTTTTCATTGGGTTTCCTTTGTCTGTCTCCCATTTGTGTGAATTGCTCCATGTTGGGTTAGCATATTCTTCAGTTAAAGCTCACCTCTCAGCTTTTTCTCCTTGTCTGCTTTTGACTCCTCCTTTGTCCTCTAGGTTTGAGATCAAACAATTTCTTAAAGGCATCCTTCATATGTGGCCTCACAGGAAGCCTATCTCGACTTCCTGGGACACCTCAATTTTGTTCACTCAGGCTCCTTTTGAGCCTGCAGTTTCAACTTCTTTGCAACATTGTACTTGGAAGACTGTTGATGATCTTCCATATCACTGTTGCAGTATTCCTTACTAAAGGGATCTCCCTGCCAATGGTAGCCCACCGTCTGGCCTGTAAAGCCTTAGCATTTTTAAATCGTCGTACTTCACACGTGTGCTCGACGCTGATGGCGTAAGGCATAAAGGTGATGTACGGATTTGCCAACCTCATAACTTCTTTACCGCCAGTCCAAACACCATCGTCTATTGGCAGCCTGAATGCTCTTTCATTTCTGCTGGTTACCAAACCATTTTCAGATAAGTGCTCCATCAGGGTTTTCTTTATATATTTTTTCTTGTAGTTGCAATGTTACATGTGAACAAGAAAGAGAAAATGTCAGTGTGGGAGACAGATTCCCCATAAGGATTGTCACAAGCAGACAAAAGCACTAAACTGCTATCACTTGCTATTTTTGCTGCTTGTTGATTTTAATAAATCGTTTGGTGATATTTCTCTGTTGTTGGTACTGGTCTTTTTGGGCACCTGGATCTCCGCTCAAGTTTTTCATTTGTTTGGTTTAGTTCTTGGTTTATTGTTTTGCTTGTATGCTTCTCACTACAGTATGTCATGTCTGGTTTGTCATGCATTTGTCCCTAAGACTCAGTAGTCATCTGTCCTCCTTGTCTATCTACCTAGAGAACCAACATGTTAAGTTGGCACAGGGTGCAATGATGGAATCGTCCTAACCCGAAGGTCAGCTATCAGCCAAGAAGACCAAAAGTTAGGTCAGATTTGGCTGCTGAACCTCCTCCTCCTCCAGATATATCTTTCAAGGCTGGTGAAAGCCTGGAGCATCATCCAGTTATTCTGTTAGATTCCTCTACTGTGACCATTTTAGGGGCCAGCATGGATCTGGCTTCTTGCATGTCCTCAGAGGCTCTGCAGACATCCATTATAGATGTTGAGGCGGAACCACAGCTGATAATATCTGAGGGACTGAGGGGTGTTCTGCAGATATTCGTTACAGAGGAGATTCCTGCTCCCAAGGATCCTTAGTTTGAATGGCAGAATTTTACACAGAGTTTTTTGATGGACTCATGGCCTTCAAGCCCCCCCCCCCCCGGGAGTTTCTCTTCCTGCCCCCTCCTTGATCATATACTGTTAAGAGGCCTAGGGAGCCAGCCTCTCCCGATGGGGGGAATTGGACTCTGGAGAAGAGTCTTCATCTTATTCCTCCCAGATTCCTTCTCCATTAGACTATGGTTTTGAGGAGGAGGAGGAGGACCTCCATTAGTCCAGACACTGTTTGAGGAACTTTTCTTTAGGAATACTGCCTCTTGTATGATGGAATTTTTTTTTAAGTGGGACTGAACCTACGTTTCTGACATCCAGAGAAGGTATTATGGACACCTCCAGATGGAGTCTCCTAAGCCATCTGCTGTGTCCCTCCTGTCCTTGCTGCCTTGTTAGATACTTTTTCAGCAGCTTCTCAAGCTCCTGATTCCCAACCTCCAGCCCCTAAAAAACATAGCAAGTTTTATAAGGTGCCTGATGATTATAAGTTTAACAAATATTCTGCGGACCCCTCTGTATTTTCTGACAAACCTTCCAAATTATTGCCGTCTGTTGAATTACTTCATTCTGACATGGAGCCATGTTGAGGCTGGGCAAAAAGTTTTACAGTGCTGCTACCCTGGACTTTTGGGCTATTAACTACCAGATCCATATGACCAGGTATGTCTTGGGCCTGAAAGAGAAGAGCTATCAGGTTATTTCTGACCTTCCTGATTCTGAAGGGAAGGTTTTTGCCCTTTCTTTTTGGGCTCCTCTTCCCAAGTGGCTCGACATTCTATTAAATGTAGTTATGATGCAAGTGATACTTGTAGAGTTCTTGCCTTTAGTTCTGTGTTAAGATGTCATTCTTGGCTTCACCTTCAACCTTTGCTTGATATTGAGGCTAAATTGATGGATGCTTATCTTGACGGATCATTGTTTGACCAACGAATTAAAATCTTGGTGAACGGCTAATCAGCAAATATGGACATTACCAAAGAAATGTATCTTCGAAAATAATACCATTGAATTGCAATAGTTGGCCAACGACCAGGAAGTACTGCAGTGTGTAAGGGAAGCTAAACAACCCTTTTATAAATTTGCCCTATTCCCCACTGTAGTGCGATTCCGGAGTTGATGTATATAGTTGGGGGTTGCAGCCCCCCACATTGGTTGACGAGTTTTTATGAAGGCCGTTCGATGGTATTATTTTTGAAGATAAGCTTGTTTGATAGTTTCCACATTCTGTGTTTAACATTCGCTGATTAGTCATTTGCTGAACTTTTCATTCAATGGCGGAACATAGAAGACCTCTTGACAGTAAAAATCTCTCTGGTTCTGCAGCTGCTGAACTTTTTAAGTCCTTGAAAGAGAAGAATAAGTCCTTGCAGGAATTGAAAATATTTTTGTTTCCCATCTTCCCTAATATCAGTGGAATTTTCCTTAAGAGCCTACCTTTGTACATAGAGTCTTGTCCTCCCCAAAGGTAAAAAGGGTTCTGGAAAGGCTGCTCCTGCTAAGTCTACTCATACTTCCACTACTCAGAAGCCTCCTTTTCCAGATAAGCCAGGATCTGTTTGACTACTTTCTTCACTCCCTCCTAAGTCAGGTTTCTTTATTTCTTCATCGTTCCCTGTCTCTACACAGTTGTCTTAACAATCACTCAGGATTTTTTGGTTCTGTCCATCATTCGTCAGGGATATTTCATGGTATGGAAATCCCTTCCTCCTTTTTTGGGCATTCCACAACCTACTCAGGAATAGCTGCCCTTTTTTCCAGATGTGCTTCAGAGTCTTTTGTCTCAAGGCACCATACAAGCAGTTTCTTCTCATCAAAGGGGAAAGGGGTTTTATTTCAGAATATTTTTTGCTCCCTAGATATAAGGCACCTGGAGGCTCAACACATTTTTGAAGGTTCCTTCCATTTGAATGATTTCTTGTTAGACCCTGTTTCATCTTCTACCTCAGGTTTTCTATTCTGTCTGGATCTCAAGGATGCCTACCTTCACATCCCTCTTCATCTGCGTTTCAGGAAATGTTTACATTTCTGTGTCTCTTCCTTGCATTTTCAGTTCTCTGCTTTGCCCATCACCCTCTCTACTGCCACAAGGGTCTTCACCAGATGCCTCACTCCTGTGAACTGCCTTTTACTGAATGAGGAGGATAATAAATCTTTTCTTACCTGGACAACCTGCCAATTCAGGCTTCTTCTCCAGAGACCCTGCTTCAGCACTTCCACTAAGCTATTTGCCTTTTGCTAAGCCTAGGCTCCAGACCATTCCTATAAATGAACAAATTCCTCCTCCACCAATGCCAGACCCTAAGAACCACTTTGTAATAGTGAAAAAACATATGTGACAAATGTTCCAAACGTTTTATTCCATACCAAAAAATACTAAGTGGTTTTGTTCTTTACAACGCAAAAATGGGGACTTCATCACAGTATATATTTTAGTATGGCATAAAACGTTTTACACATTTTTCACGTCTGGTTTCTCACCATTACAAATCGGTTCTTAGTGTGTTCGGCATTGGTAGAGGAGAATTTTTGTTTTACAGCATTTTTGTTTTGTTTTGGTGGATTTCTGAGTGGTTAATACAGGTGGTTGCTTTCCTGGTGATTTAACTCTTCTGCTTGAGCAGCTGACACAACACATTAGGGGAACACAGGCAAGCATTTCCTGGTTAACGGCCAGCTGCAGTAGGTGCCAGCAGGATGGGTGTTCTGATAATTTTTATGAAAATAACCAGATTGGATTAACTCACAATTTGTTACACCAGGAGAAGGAGATAACCAAATGGATGAAAATGGTGCTTTTTCCTTAGACAATTGTTTAAAATTGAGTGACCTGCAGTTTCAGAAGATGAGTGCAAATTCTTTGCATCCATTTAAAATGTAACTCAATATGTTTGAACAAAATTATCTCAATTTAGAAACTTGCAGGTTGATAATTATTACTTGGCTAATGGCATCAAGGTAAAACAGGTCCCAAAGGCTTAAGGCTTTGGAAAATACCTCGTGGGACAGAGTTCTGTTTGGTGTTTTACAGTGAATTAACTGAACTAAATGAATGTTAACTGGCCAAGTTGGACCCTGAGTTTAAGGTTTTAAACAATAGTCTTGAGCGAGGCTTGTTGTTTAATTTTCATCAATGTGATTGTTAATGTTTTTTAAGAAGTTAGTTAGCTTTGAGAATAAGGAAAGGAAGCAAGAAAGTTTTTTGGAGGCAAGTTAGAATATGACACAAAATCAGTATACCCCACCCCTAAAACTATGGGCCCAAGTAGGAAGGATGAAAGGTTTGGAAATTCTTCTCATGTGAATGGTGTATCGGGCCCTGTACAGGATTGTAATAATACAGTTGATATTTGAGGTGAAAGTGCTTCTGTTGTCTATGATGTTTTGGACCCAGTGGGACAATGCAGGTCAGAGAGACTTGAGTCAAACAGATTGAACAGAGCCCCAAATGGGGTTCCAAAGGATGAAAAATTGCCATTGAATTTGGTCATTTTAAGATTTTTAATTTGAGTCATCTAGAGGTGAATGAAAATTGAGTGTTTAAGAAGGGATTCAATTTTTGTGCCCGATTACAAAACTGATGTAGTTCAAACAATGGTCAATTTGAAGTTGTTTGCACGCAAATTTAAATCTGAGGATGTTTTTGATGAGAATGGAAGTGGTATTGTGGGTAATGACACTTTGAAGAGAAAAGAATACTTTTATTCCTCCCACACACTCATTGGTCTCCACCTTTGAAAACGTTTGTAGCAACCAAATTAGAAAATTGTGTTATAGGAAGGATACTTCTGATAATTTCACTGCACAAGAAACGTGACCAACAAAGTATACGGGTCATGAAGCCTGATAAAGGTGGTGGGGTGGGATGGTATTAATGGCTTATGTGGATTATTTGAGTAGACTGTTTGAAATCCTTAGTGACAAGGAAGTCTATAGGAGGGTATCAAAATATGAAGTCAATATTTCATATAAGAAAATTGACTACTATTTAACTGATATGTTGGGTCACAATCTTATTACGGCTGACATTTTTGAATTTGTAAATGTTGACAAGCTGGTGATCCCCTCCATCTTTAGAATCCCAAAAATCCACAAAGATGCCCCCCCCCCTCACTGATAGTTGCTGCACATCTTTCAAAAACAGAATGTACAGCTGTGTTTATTGATACAAAATGTAAAAACATCCTTGAAGATTTTGATCACATTTTATGTGATTCATGGCATTTACTTGCTAAGTTAAACAATTTCATCTTTGCTGAAAATGTTTTATATTTTACTATTGATGTCACTAATTTATTTCCATTCATCCCCATGGTGTTAGTTTAGAATATTTTACAGAATTACTGAATGATGTACCCTAAGCAACAAGGAAATTTTAGTCATTAGCAAATTTATGGACCATTGTTCTAAAACAAATAACTGGGTTTTGAGGGAAAGTGTTTTTTTTTTTTTTTTTTTAACCATGAGACTGGTGTTGCGATGGAAGCAAAATGTGCCCCAGTATTTGCCAATATGGATTTGGTAGCGTGGAAAAGAACGTTGTGCTTAATACTCCCTTATCTAGTAATGTCTAAGCCTATTTTAGGATTTGAAGTTGTCTTCATTTGCTCTTCAACCTGTGGGTACTCTGATCCAGCACGGATCTGACTTGGCTGCATTTCCAGCATCTGATCTGAGCTCCAGGCTCCTGCCCTACCCGTAATGCCCGTGTCTCCCTCTCATTTGCCACGCGTGTGTAAGCATTGTAATCCGCTGCTCTGAGCTACTGTTTGGATAAGTGTGTTAAACCTTTGAGCTTTAAACTTCTATCTAGTTTTCTTCTTTCTACACTTTCCTATTCCTCCCCTCCGCGTTTCGCTTCGGTAAAAAAAAAAATCCTCACTGTTCCATCTACCAGGAGTGTGTGTGTGTGTGTGTGTGTGTGTGTGTGTGTGTGTGTGTGTGTGTGTGTGTGTGTGTGTGTGTGTGTGTGTGTGCGCGCGCATGCTCCTTGTTTGGGTCTGTCTTCGATATGTCAGAGATTCCCAAACTGGGGATCCATATATGTATGAAGTGTGGTCACAAGCTTTCCCCAGCTGATGGCCACACTCTGCGCGTTGAGTGTTTAGGGGTTGCTCACCTAGAGTCCTCCTGCTCGAACCCTGTGCATTGATTGACAGGAGGAACAAACTCATACTGAAAGTCCTTCTAACCCCTCCTACCACCGGGACCCAGGCCTCCTCTTCTACTTCATCCTTGACTTCTAAGTCCATTTCCACCCCGGACTCTGGGACTGGGGACGGGGACAAACTCAAGCATAGGGACAAGGCTAGGAAGCTCTCCCCTGATCACTGGTCTTCAGCAGGCCCTCCAACTAAACAGTGGTTGACTCTGAGAACAGAGTCTCCCCAGCTCTGTTCCCCTTGTTTCTCCCTAGAGCTGGAGGAGCTTCCGAGCCATTCGCCGGTCTCAGCTCTCCCCCACCTCCCCTCCAGACCGGTGTCTGTGGCCTCTTCGGATCCACCTGCAGACTTTCTGAAAGGGAGGTAGACCGTATGATGCAGAGATTCATCTACACCCAGATACAGATGGGGGTCTTGCCTGCCCCCCTCTCCCCCCCAAAGCGGGGGGGCATGCAGTCCATTTTCATCCCGATTACTCCTTCTCTGAAACCGACCCCTGGTTTCAGAGCCCTCTGTACCTAGTACCTCGATGCCGGTCATTACCTTGAGTAGGTTGGATCTGACAAGTTTGGATCCATCCTGCTCTCAGAGCCGTAGCCTTGGTGCCAGATCCAAGGGGGATGATTTTGGCTCAGAATGTTTTGGAGCAGAGCCTTCCAGTCAGAGTCTCAGCACCTGGAGGTTCAACTCTGGCTCCCCCGTTGATCCAGAGAACTGCAGATCTGTCTGTTGCCCCTTCTCAGATGGTTCATTCTCCTTCTGCCTTTGACATGGTGGAGAGGGTGCTCTCAATTCCATCAAGACTCTTGACGATCGTGTCTTCGGAATCGGCCCTGGCTCCCTCGGTTTCTGGTATGGATCCGGTCATCCTTCAACCTCAGGGACAGCCTGCAGCCTCTTCACCTCAAGGAGTTCCCACATGGGAACAGCAAGACATTGTTGAGTTCTCCCCACAGACCCCCACTGAAGAGGTCCTTGAAAATGTAAGTGCACAAGGAGGCACTTAGAGTCCCCTCCAGAGTCCCTCACGGAGGACACCAATTTGGAGGAAGGGGATAGTCCCCCCCCCCCCCGTTCACTCCCTGAGGATGTCTCCTTCGAAGAGATCATTCGTCAGCAAGGGAGGGTAATGTGTCCAGAAACCTAACCCAGATGAATCAGTGTTCCTGGAGGCATTTGGCACAAACCCCTCTACATCCTGGGTGTCCCCTCCTGTAGATGCACTGGTGGATCTGATTACTTCTTGGGCGAGGAAGAAGCTGGGCACGGTGGAGCCAATCCCCAAATGCCCTGACAAGGTATTGAGTGTGCCCTCATATAGGACTTAACTGGACCAAGGGATCCCCCGTTGATACCATGGTAGTGGTAGTGGCCACCAGGAAGGAGCTTGTGCAGGAGAGTTCCACGGTCCATCCGCCGGACCAAGAGTCCAGGATGATGGAGTATTTTGGGAATTGGCTGTTGGCTTCAGTGATTTTTTCGATGCTTGACCTTAACTATATGGCACACGTGATTAGACTTCAGCGAGACCTGGTCAAGGAGGTAGCTGAGTTTATCCTGGGGTCCAAGTCGGTGGAGGTCAAGAAAGTGTTCTCCTCTTGAATGGCCACCCTCACATCAATTGCCATATGCAGTTTGTCTCATGCCTCCAAGGGGTGCCGCTAGAGCTGCCGGGACAGGCGTTACCATCAGGCGTCATGCCTGGCTCCAACTCTGTGCCTTCTCTGAGCCCTTTAAGGTGTCTTTTACTAAAGACCCGTACGACGCTTCCACCCTCTTTGGAAAGACGGTACACAATACTCTAGTCCAGAGTGAGAAAGATGGGAAGACTGTCTGCCATCGGTATCCGCTTTTTGACCCCTCAGTGAACCTTTTCAAGGAATCAGTAGAGGGCTAAGAAGATGTGGTTCCAGAAATCTCAGGGCTACTCCCATGATGCTCAGGACTCTCCTTCCCCCAGTTGTAGAAGGTGATTTGTGACAGATGCCACCCCTGAGGCAGAGGGGTCCTGAGAAATCACGGGTCTTGAGCTTTTTTCGGATAGACATGCGCAGCAGATCTGAAGGGTTGCCTGACTGCTCTGGAGGCAGTTTGGGGGGGACGCCTCTTGCTACACCCAGCAGCCTGGTAATCAATCGCGAACGAACACTGGGTGTTGCACATCATATCCAGTGGTTATTCTAGCTCCTTCATTCAACCACCACTTCCACCCAAGTACCTCCCGGATGTTCCACCCACGCAAAGGGAGGAGACAGCACTGGAAATTGCAAAGCTGCTAGAAAAGTGAGTCATCCAGCCCATCCCACCAGACCAGTCCAGATCAGGCATTTATTCCAGATTCTATTTAGTGCCAAAGAAGACCAGGTACTTGAGACCTATTCTGGATCTCTCCATCTTAAAGCTGTCCATTACCAACACAAAATTCCGGATGGTCACTCTTCAGTCTGTCCTGCCCTTCCTGCAGAAGAATGACTGGATGTACTTGGTCAGCCTTCAGGATGCATACTACCACATCAAGATGGACAGGCGCTCTCAGAGCTTCCTCCACTTCTGACTCGGGGCCAATCATTACCAGTTCAGAGCACTCCCCTTTGGTCTCAGCGCAGCCCCCAGGGTGTTCATCAAAGTAATGGCAGTGGTAGCGGTTCACCTGCGGCTGCAAGGCTTCCAGGTCTTCCCTTATCTGGATGACTTGCTCCTTGCTGCCCATTCAAGGCATCAACTCTGCCAAGCAAGGAATTCCTTTCTTCTAATAGCCCACCAGTTGGGCATAACCATCAATCTCAACAGATCCCTACTGTCTCAGATCCAAGTGCTAGATTTCATTGGAGCCTGGTTGGACACAATTCAAACCAAGGTCTTTCTAACTTCAGACAGAATCCAGTCCCTAAAGCTACATGTGCTCTGTATTCTTCAAGCTCAATCCCCGATGGCAGAACTAATATTACAGGGGGTTGGCATCTATGGCAGCCAGGATCACCCTATTGCCTTGGGCCTGGCTACACATGAGGGTACTTCAGTGGACTCTTGCAGTTCAATGGTCCTTGCTAGACTTTACATTGTCTCACCCTATTCGAGTACTGTGGGTGTGCAGGGACTCTCTTCTGTGGTGGATTTGCTCCCCGGATCTTCTTTGGGGGTGCTCCTTACTTCTGCTTGTCCCTTTAGCCATGGTGACTACAAAAGCCTCCCTACTCGGGGTGGGGGGGGTCTTTGTTTGGGAAGGACAGTCAAAGCCACATGGTCCCTCTACGAGACTCAATTGCATACCAATGTCATGGAGGTGAGGGTGGTGCTCTTAGCATTGCAAGCTCTCCATGCCCATCTTTCTCTTGCGATTGCCATCCAGACAGATATGTCGGTTGTCTGGTATATCAACAAACAGGGAGGAACCAGGTCTTATCTCCTGTGTTGCTACGCCATGAGTGTGGGAGTGGGCGATCTCCACTGGTTGTTTTCTGGTGGCAATGCACATTCCGGGGAGGTCAAACATTTTAGCGGACAGGCTCAGCAGGTCTATCCTGACTCCTTATGAGTGGTCTTTGAATCCTTTGGTAGCGAAACAGATCTTTCACAAGTGGGTTCAACCTTGCTGTGATCTCTTTGCCTCTCCTTCCAATGTGAAATGCAGTGAGTTTTTCACTCTGACCCCCCCCCCCTCAGGGGAAGCCCCCATAGATGCTGTGGTTCATGGTTGGTCCTCCAGTCTTCTGTATGCTTACCCTCCTCTACACTTAATCCCAAAGTTTCTTCAGGAAGCTTGCAGGCTGGGGAGCTCTATCATCCTCATTGCCCCATTCTGGCCTTGCCAAGTCTGGTTCCCCTCTCTGTGGTCTCATGTTCTGTGTCCACCCTTGACATTACATCCAACTCCGGATGATCTCTCTCACCCTTCAGGGATTCCTCATTCAGACCTGGTCAGTCTGAAGCTCACTGCTTGACTGCTCCAGTTCCCATGATAATTAGTACTCCCAGGTCATCTTCACCAATCAAAAAGATTTTGGCTGCAGCTCGTAAATCTTTTACCAGGAAGGTTTATTCCAGCAAGTGGAAATGTATTTCTATTTGGGCATCTCAACATGATTTAGGACCCTTTCACTGCACCGGTTCCGGCGGTTCTAGAATCTTGAGCAAATATCTTCCATCAAGGCACTAGTTCTTCTATGGTCAAGGTCAAACTGGTAGCTGTATCTAACTTTCATGTAGGCGACAATATGGCTTCTCTGGCTTCTTTTAAGCTTTGCAAGGATTTTCTGAAAGGCACCTTTTTACTTCGGCCACCCATTAAGGACCCAACGCCTCCTTTGGGACCTCATGCTAGTTCTGGTCTCATCTCCCTTTGAACCTGCAGCTTCAGTGGGCCTACAGTTCCTGTCCTGGAAGTCTGCTTTCCTGGTTGCCATTACATCAGCCAAAAGGGTTTCAGAGCATCAGACATTATCAGATAAGCCTCTTTATTTGATTTTTCATAAGGACAGGGTTTCTTTGGACACTAACCCCCTCCTTTCTTCCCAAAGTGTCTTCGGAATCAAATATTAATGGAGTGATTAATCTCCCGATTTTCTTTCCAAACTTTCAGAATAAGGGGGAGTGCAAACTGCACTTGTTGGATGTTCATAGACAGCTATACTTTTATCTGCATAGAACTAAGTCCTTTCTTAAGTCTGACCAACTCTTTATCTCCTATTCTAAGCCCTTTTTAGAGAAACCAGTCTCAGAGGTCACCATCGCCTGTTGAATTTCTCAGTGTATTTCCCTGCCGTATTTAACTAGAGGTTTAACCCCGCCAGGTCATATTAAGGCGCATTCCACTAAATCTATAGTTGCTTCAGCTGCCTTTTGATCCAGAGTTTCTCTGGATAACATTTGTTCTGTGGCTACTTGGGCTTCTTCACATACTTTTATTTATTTATTTATTTATTTATTTATTTATTTATTTCAGTTTGATGACCGGGGAGGTCCACTGGGCTCAGGAGCCCATTTTCAGTGGAGGCCCGGGGAGAAAAGCTCCACATTACAAAATACAAAGATAAAAAGAATAAAAAGAATAAAACAAAATACAAAATACAAAAGATAAAAATAAACATAAGATTCAAGGTACAGATACATAAGGATGCAACCGTCAGTCTGCATGGTATGAATGCTGGTAATTTCTGATACAGAGGTAATAAAAGGAATGGTGTTTACATAACATATTATTTATATCTTGAAATGGATGATTAAAAGATTACAAAGAGTCTGAGTCTAGTAATGGCAGAGTGGTAGAACAAGCATAAGTTTTTAGGGAGGGGAATAAAGGGAGAGCAAACTATTTACAGTATTTACATATATACACAGGACAACAGTAGCAATAAGTAGATATGAACAAGGTTGATAGTAGTAAGAAATTGAATAGCATTACTGTTAATATGTACAGTGAGGGGCTAGGTGGGGAAAGTGCAGTTGCACTTCCACTTAGAAAACAGGTAGGAATGGAGTAATTTTTTGAAATTATTAGGATTTTCTATCAATCTTAAAGAAGGAGAGAGAGAGTTCCACTTTTTGGCTAAGGAAAAAGAAAGGAGGTGCTGCCCGGGAGGTCGTTTTGGTTTGTGGACATTGAGTAGGTTTAGGTGGGCTGAACGAAGTGGCCTATTAGGGGTATATGGTTGAAGGATGTTGGATAGTGCAGGACATTTAGAGGGGTTAAATAATAGCCTGTGGGCAGTGGTTAGTTGGAGGTAGTCTAGAAGGTTGGGGAGTTCTAGCCAGTTTAGTGACTGGAGGGCAGAGCAATGATGGGAGGAGTGTTTGGCTTTGGTGGTGAATTTAGAAATTTTGTTATAACAACTTTCCATTTTGAGGAGGTGGAGGTGGATAAGTTAGTTAATAGAGGGGCACCATACATTAGTGAGGGAAGAAGATAGGTAGTGGCAAGCGTTTGTCTAGAAGCAGGAGAGAGATAGTGGAAGTTTCTGTATAACAGGCCAAGTTTTGATGTGTTTTCTTAATGTTGAGTTGAACATGGATGTCAAATTTTAGGTTTTCATCGATAGTGACCCCAAGAAGTTTGGCATGGGGGACAATTTCTATGGTAGAATTTTTAAGGCTTCTAATTTTGAAGGTCTTTTTGTCAAGAGGGAAGGATTTTGTAGTGGGGAAGAGTAGTATTTTAGATTTGTTAGCATTTAGAGATAAGTGATTATGGAGCATCCAGTTCTCAGTGGCAGAGAAGGCATTTTGTGTGTGTGCTAGAAGTTCAGGGAGATTGGTGGCACAGCAGATTAAGGTGGAGTCGTCGGCGTATTGTACGATATCAGTATTTGGGATAGCAGAGTGGAAGTCATTGATGAAGATATTGAAAAGCATGGGGCCAAGAATGGAACCTTGGGGAACTCCAGTGGGGGTAGGAAGGAAGTTAGAGGTGCCTTTTCTCCATTTTACAGCTTGGGATCTGTTGGAAAGGTAACTTGAGAACCAGGATAATGTATTGTCAGAGAGGTTAAGGTTAGAGAGGTGACTAAGGAGATGAGTATGGGAGACAGTGTCAAAAGCCTTAGAGAGATCAAGTAGGACTGTTGAAACTATTTTGCCAGAGTCATCTGGCATTACAAGTTGGACATTCTATCCAGCAGCAGGGCATCCTTTGGCTCCACCATGCTCTGGAATATCCTTCCATGAGGGCTTCCCAGGTGTTTAGTAGCTGCGGACTCTGTCCCACAGGTTAAAGAGCAAATAAAGGCAACAACTTTAGATAGAGAATTTATGTACTCACCATAACGTTCCACCTGAGTTGTTGCTCTTCATTTGTCTTCAACCATCCCTCCCTCCTTCCTCCTGCCTTACGTGGGCTGTGTGGTTATCTGGCCGGATGGGACATAGTCACCACATTGGCATACTTTTGTTCTTCTATTCATGTTTCTGGAGACCTATTGTTATGGAATAAGGTCTTAGGTTAGGTTGAGATGTTAAGGATAGCAGCAAACTCGATCTGAAGGGAGGAAGGAGACAGGGTTATGGGTAGGGGAGGAGCTTGGAGCTCAGATCAGATGCTGGAAATGCAGCTGAGTCGGATCCATGCCGGATACGAGTACCCTGAGGTTGAAGACAAATGAATAGCAACAACTCAGATGGAACATTATGGGGAGTACTTAACTTCTTTTTTTTTTTTTTTTTTTTTTTTTGTGGCAAGGGAGTAAAGCAATTGAATGAATTCATTAATTATATGGAAAACAATACTAGTTAACTTAAGCTTTACTTGTACATCACTGGACAAGACTGACTATCTGGAATGTTACCTTATATAAAGGTTTACTTAACTAAAGGAACTGTTCTACAAGTTTTAGAAAGGAAATTTGTTCTGATGCTTATTTTTGCATTACAATAATTGCCCCCCCCCCCAATTTTAAGAAAAAGAGCAATGTTAAAGCTCAGGTGTGCCTGATTAGATTAATTACAGATAAGAAATTTGAATTTGAGATAAAATTGATTAAAATGTTCGGGGAAGGGAATTATCTAGGGCATCTCCTAAAAAAATTAAAAAGAAGTTATGATTCAAGGTAAGGTTGACCGTTGCGCTTCTATTTTGGGGATGCATCCATTTTCTACTGTCACACAAATTAATTTAAGGCATGATACGGGAGTTTCAAGGACAAGTGCTATGGTAATCCCATGCAACAAGGATACCTATAAAATCACAAGAACATCTAATTGGAACTTGATTTTTACAGAAGAGCTGAAATGGAAAATAGGGAAGACACCTCATTTCACTTTTAGCAGAAGTAATTTGAAAGAATTGGTAGAAGAGGAAATTGAGTACAAGGACCATTACAGGCCCGGGATGTCAAAATGCGGAATGTGTAGCATTTATTGATACATTAATGATGGCCCTTATGTTAGTGTTGTAAGTTATCACTGAACTGTAAGCTGTCCAGGGCACGTTAATTGTATTATCTTAGGGGTGGTGTGCCTGGCAACTTGTGTGTCTTGTACTCCCTTCTACATTGAAAAGACCGAGAGACAGCTTAAAAACAGGATTCAGGAACATTTAAGGGGCATTAAGAAAAAGAAGACCACAAACACATTATAGAGGCATTCTGTTGTGTGCACAAATTTTAACAAGTTTCTTTTCACTATTATTGATAAGGTAACTCCTAATTTAAGAGATGGTGACATTGAAAATCTGTTAGAATTGAAAGAATTGTGTTGGCAGATTAGGTTAAATGCCAATAATCCACCAGGCTTAAATGACAGCCTTTCCTTGAAATATGTACTGAAAATTAGATCTTTTAACTCTTGTAGATGAAGAATATTGGTAGGGTATTTTTCTTGGTTGTTCACACATTTTTTTTTTGGATGTTCTGAATATGTTATGTATGTACACACACACACACGCTTATGTTTACATTGATATTTAAAAAATCTTTTTAGATTTCAAATGAGGTTTAGAATGCACTGAATACAATGGTATAACACTGCATTTTGTTTGTATATTTGTTTAAGAATGAAATTTGGTATTAATTATTAATGTTATGTTAATTGGATTGTTGTGATTGTCTGTTTTATGCATCTAAATCAGCTGCTGTTGGTTTTTAAAATGTACTTTGAAGTCCTCATATGTTAGGGACGAAAACGCTTAGTATTTTTTGGAATGGAATAAAAGTTTGGAACATTTGTCGCGTCTGGTTTCTCATCCATTACAAAGTGATCCTTAGTATGTCCAGACCATTCTTATGCGGGCTTCCTTGCCACCACCCAAGGCCTCTGGTTCTAATTGCCCTTTTTCAATCCCTTCTTCTTCCTGTCATAGTTAAAGCCAGGGAGTTTCTAAGGGCTCTGGGTTACATGGCTTCCACAGTTCTTATGTTTCCTCTAGCCAGGCTCCATATGAGAAAGCTACATTGGTTCCTAAAGTGAGTATTGCTTCAGCATTCTCATCCTTTGGACTTCCTAGTTTTTTCTTCCGTGCCTCAAGCTAGAGCTTCAGTAGTGGATTCATCAGCTGTCCCTCAATCCAGGGCTTTCTTTTCAGCCTCCAGTCCCCTCTCAGGAACTTTTTTGTTTGACTCAGACATGGGGTGGGGGGCTTTTTTTGGCACTCTAAAGGTTCAGGGCCTTTGGTCTTATTGTCAGAAGGTGGACCATATCAACATCAAGGAGATGAGAACTCTCCTTGCTCTTCTATTCCTTCCAGGGCTTCTCAAAATCTTTACAGACAATACCACAGTGATATGGTACATCAACAAACTGGGGGGGGGCACGATCTTGCCTTCCCTGCAGGCTAGTTCTTCAAGTTTGGGGTCTGGCTGTCCAGTATCAGATGATTCTTCAGGCAGACTCAGAACAGGTCCATGACATACACTCACAAGTGGATGCTTCACAGAGATGTCTATCTGGATATTGTCCACTAGTAGCATACTCCTCAGGTAGATCTTTTTTGCCTTCCCCTCTGTACAGACAACTTCCACTCCTTTGCACCAGAGTTCAAATCCTCTTGCTTGGAAGGTGGAGGCTATCTCTTTCTTGGAGGGGGATGTTTCTCTATGCCTTCCTCTCATACAGAGGGTACTATTCAAGATACAACAGGACTCCCATAAAATATTTTTGGTGATTTCCTTTTTGGCCTGCACAGCATTGGTTCCCTTTCCTTCTACACGTAGTCAATGCCAATCGACACACGTTACATCACACGGTGGACTTACTCGCACAAGACAAGTGGTCTGTTATCTATCCTTACTTGTCTACTCTTCATCTGACACTGTGTGTGATGGGGTTTTGATTCCTTTTAGGCAACTTTTTTTATGGTTAGGCAACTTTTTTTATGAGGATGTCCTAGTTCTGCAGGAGTCCAGGAAACCCTCTACCAGAAAACCTTTTTTGTCCAAATGGAAGAGATTTTTCTGTCTGGTGTCGTGCTTGTAACCAGGGTCAACTTTCTGTGGAAATTCCTTTGGTTTTCTCTTATTTCTGTGAATTACTCCATGCTGGGTTGGCGTATTCTTTAGTTAAAGCTTGACTGTCTTTGACTCCTAGATTTATTTCTTAAAGGTGTACTTCATATTAGGCCTCCCAGGAAGCTTGTTCCTCCTTACAGAGACCTTAATTATGTTCTTGAAAAAAATGACTCCAGCTCCTTTTGAGCCTGCAGCTTCAGCTTCCTTTTGCAGCATTGTACATAGAAGACTGTTCTTTTGGCCCTTATTTCAGCTAAGAGAATATCTGAACTCCAGCCTCTTATGGCTGTTCCTCCTTTCTTAGTCTTTCACAGAAACAGGGTCTCTTCATACTAATCCTTGTTTTATGCCCAAGGTGGTTGATGAGTTGTCCCTTAATTGGTCTACTAATTTACCCTTCTTTTTTTTCTTCTACACGTCTGCTAGTGAGAAGGTTCTTCACACCATGGATTTGCATAGGCAGCTCAGATGTTATTTGGATAAGACTAAGGCCATTTGCAAATCTAAGCAACCTTTTGTTTCCTTTCATCCAAGATATTTGTGATTGGCAGTTTCTAAACAAATAATTTTTTCATTGATATCTAATGCCATTTCTTTTTGTTACTCCTTTCATGGTAAATGTCTTTCTGCCACTGTAAAGGCCAATGCTGCCAGAGCTATTGTTTTCTATGGTGCCTTTTTCAAAGGACTGGACACCAATTCCATTACTGAGGCTGTTACATAGACTTCTGTCCGTACCTTTACTAAACATTACAAGTTGGATGCTGTATCCAGCGCAAGAGCTAGCTTTGCCAGAGCTGTTCAGCATGGGTTTCTAGAAGGCTGTTCTGTGCTTTCCTCCTCCCAAGTTTCCTATTGAAGTTTTCTACTCTCCCTTATGTAAAGGATACAGCAGTGGTATGGAAGGACATAGTATAGTTGTGCAAAGTTTTGCCATAACAGCAGATGTCCTTATCTTCACTGTTGCAGTATTTGCTCCCTCCCTTCTCCCTTTCTGCTCTGCCCTGTTCTTCTTGCTTTCCTGGCCAGGGATTGTTTTCTTTTTCTGGATGTACCGTTTCTCCTGGTCCCTAGGAATATTCAGTTCTGGGGCTTTTCATTTCTGTGGTATGTACGTCCGTACATCACCTTTATACCCTTCACTTTGCTTGGGGAGCATAAGTGTGTGATATACAATGTCTATAAATTTCAAAGGCTGTGGTGTACTGGCAGGATGTTGGGCTATCATCAGCAGGAGATCCCTTATGTAAGGAATAATACAACATTGAAAAGAATGACCTCTATTTTTTCTGGTAGGATTTTACACAACTGTACTTTATGGTGAGTACACAACATTTGTTTATACCCTGTAGCTCCAGAGCATAATAAATAATCCAATATTGCCTGTTTTCATCCAGTTCAATCTTTGAGTTGTCAGATCCGACCTCAGAAGTTTTTTTGAAGCTTCAGATCCATGCTTTTGACTCCTCCCCTACCCGTAATTCCCTCCACACCACATTAGTACCTCAGATCTTGTTTGCCATCTGAAGCACACAGGTGTGTGTCCAAGGGAGCCAGGTTGTAAGAGCTTTTCTTATCTTACTGCAGATTTTTCTAGTACTCCTCTCCTTTCCCATTTGCTTTAGTTTTTTCATAGTTTGATACTAGTTAAAGTTTAGAATAATCTGTTAGTGTTAAATGCACTAGCCTTTTTGGCTCCTTTTCCTCTAGTTTGATTTCTCTGGGTGTGCTAGATTTTTCTATAGTTATTTCTCTTAAAATCTCTCTCTCTCTATATATATATATATATATATATATATATATATATATGTGTGTGTGTGTGTGTGTACTGTTTGAGTAGAATTCAGTACCTTTCTTTTACTGTATATAGCTGTTAGTTTTTCCTCCATAGCTTGTTTTCATCTTATTGACATTTTGTGGGTTACTGTCATGGCTGATAAGGTGCAAGGATTTGAAAAGTGCACAGCCTGCGGGCGCAAGATTCCACCTCAGGACCCACATTCCCAGTGTCTGTACTGGTTGGCACTGCCAATCTTGATATTGAATGTGAAGCATGTACCTCTTTTGGCTTCAAAACAATGCATTGCTGCTTCTTCCCTAAGTAAGACAAGTCTTAAGCCAAAGAAAAGGATAAAGGGAAGGAAAAGTCAAAAAAAGAGATGAGGAAAAAGAGTAACCAGCCAAGAAAAAGGTCTCTAGATTCTAAAATTTCTCAGAAATTAGATCCAATGGTTACTTGGGGGCAATCTTCCTGTCCATGGTCCCTTTTTCACTGGAGCTGGTGAGCCCAAGACTGCACTCTTCACTAGTCAGAGGAGGTATTCCAGGCCATCTTTGGTGTTGCTGAGATTTGTGTGGTCATCTAGGAGTCTTGCAGAAATAGTGATACAATGATGCAGAAGTTTTTCTGAATACGGGTACAGCTGTGCTTTCCACTTCAAACACACTGGGAACCAGTCTGACAACAACTCCTTTATCTCCAGCACCAGCCCACACTTTGGATCCCATCTCCACAGATCAAAGTCCTCCAGTGTGCTTTTTCCCAAAGCCAGCATCCCAGGTGACTTGTGCCAGCGGTATCCTTGACTCTCTCAACTCTGATCCGTTGGGAACAGGATGGGTCTTGGAACCCAAGCATGGGCAGGGTTAGGGGAATGAGTAGACCCTGACATTTTTGGAGCTGTCTAATCCTATCAAGGCCTTGGCTGTTGACAGTTTGGGTCTGAAATCAGTCTCAGAGCTTAGGCTCATCAGTCCAAGGAAGTGTACTTCATCCTTTGGTGTTGGTTCGCTACTTTGCAACTGAAAACTTCTGCTTTCAAGGCCTTCAGAAGCGTTTTGTCTGGACCAAAAGAAAAAGTGTTGTCTCGCTTGGATCCATACCAGCCTTTGCTGAAAACTGCTTCTCCTCCCGCTCAGCCTAATCAACCGGTATGGTCAGTAGCAAGAGGCCCAGATGTCACTCAGTGTGTGAGCGCCCAGTCTGTTTTGGATCTGTCTGTTTCCCCTGTCACAGGTTCATAGAAAACAGACATGAAAATGGAAGCACTTGGACTATTCCCCAGAGCCAGTCACTGAACATAGACTTGGAGGAAGGTGAAGGTTCCACCAGACCCTCTTGAAAAGATGTCAGCTTTAGCAATATTCTCAAATTGGTGAAACAATGAGGGGGTTGGACCACCAGTGATCTTAACCGGACAAATCTGTATTCCTTAACATCTTTGGTGCTGGCTCTTCTGTGTCCTGGATGGTCCCACCTGCTGATCCCCTTATAGTCCTTGGTGACTCAGCAGGATAGGAAGGATGCCAGATAGGCTTTTAATTGCCTCCAGGGACAGGAGACATTGGAACAAAAGTCCACCTGTAGATGCCATGGTTATAGCAGCAGCCACAAAAAGGAACTTCAGAGTTTTTCTGTCTGTCCCCCTTATAGGGAATCAAGGGTTTTGAATAGGTGTGTGAAATGGGTATACACTTCAGCAGCGTTTGCCCTCAGAGCGCTGAACTACTTAGCCCGTATGACATGTTTCCAGAGTGACTTGACCAAAGAACTCAGCAAATGTCTCTTTAGTACCTTACCAGTGGATGTTCAGAAAAACTGTGGACTTACAACTGTCTACCCTTCAGTCTGTCAAACTTGACCATGTATCTACTATCTAATGCAGCTGATGGCACAGCTAGGGCATCATGCAGTGGCATTACAATGTGCTGGCATGCCTGGATGCGCCTTTGCGATTTTGCAGAATGTTTTAAGATGTCCTTTGCCAATTCTCCCTTTGATAGTTTTATGCCTTTTGGATCTAGAGTAAAAGATATGTTAACCAGGAGTGAGCAGGATGGTAAAACACACTGTGCCATGGGAATCCCCCCCCCCCCCCCCGCAAAAAAAATAAACTTTTCTAGAAATGAGCTGGGTGGCAAGAAAGTTTAGGTTGGAAAGTCACAGGGTTATAACCATGAAACGTCTGCAGACAAAACTCCCTAGGGCGGAGGAGGACACAATTCCAATGTACCTCGCCCTAGAGGCAGAGGTTGACCACATAACCAGGACTTCTTGGGCCCCTTGACCGGGAAACTCTGCCAGTTCCCCTGAAAAGTTGCCCAGTTGCTTGCACTCTGGAGACAGGGAGCGCTTATCCTTACAGCCACAAACCTGGCAAAGTATCGCAACAGATTCCTTGGGGTTAATGATAGTAACCAAAAGATACTCCATTCCCTTTTCTTACCCACCAAAGAGAGAGATTCCCAATGTGGCACCCAGTCAGCGAGAATTCGCAGCAGCAGAAGTCATCAAGCTGCTGGAAAAAGGCACCCAAGAAGACCCCTGAGAGCAGTTCTAATCTGGAGTCTATTCCAGGTTATTTTTAGTGCAGTGCTCTGTGGATCTCCAGGATGACTATTATCATACCATATATGAAGCTAGAGCTACAATCCAGGAGGTTTCGCCATTTCTGGCTGGGAGCCAGTCACTATCACAGCCCCCAGGGAAGTTTACAAAGAGGATGGGAGTAATAGCAGCACATCTCCACCTCCTAGAGATCCACGTTTTCCCACAGTTAGACAATTGGCTCCTCACTGCTGTGTCCAGGGACCTACTGCTACAACATCGGGACCTTTTTGTGCAGTTGCTGTAGAATCTGGATATAACATGGAATCCCACCAAGAGCCAATTGATTCCAAGACAACAAAAAAAATTCATTGGATGTCACCTACAAATAGCCAAGTTACCAACTTACAGGGTAGTTTCCTTGCTTCTAGTTGCCACTCAGCTCATTCAACATCCCTTTCCTCAAGCAAGACTAGTACTTCATCTGTTAGGTCTATTGGCCTCAATGATCCCTTTTGTACCACTAGCTAGATTTCACATGGGAGTTCTTCAGTGGAACCTTTTAGTTAAATGGTCTTAGAACAATCACCCTCTCCACTGCAAGATTTGTATCACGTAAGTATGTGTGAATCACATCAGTTGGTGGATTACTTCTTTCTAGTAACTGAAGGCCTACCCTTTTGCCAGGCACAGGATGCTGCTCTTTGGGGGGGCAGCATTTTGAGGGAAGTCTGTTCAATGTTCTTGGTCACATCTAGAGGCCAAACTTCACATCAGTGTCTTGGAGATGAGGGCAGTCCTCCTAGCATTGCAAGCTTTTTAGGATGTACTCAGGGTGTGATTTCTATGCAGACTGACAGCATGGTGGTAGTCTGGTATATCAACAAATGGGAGGGGGGACCCAATCTTACCGTCTTTGCTAAAAGGCCATGAGAGTGTGGCAGTGGGTAATATCTTCATACCGTTCCTGTTTTTAAAGCACATCCTGGGAATGTCCAGTATTCTAGTGGACAAACAGCAGATTGATTATGCCTTACGAGTCCCTCAACCAAGCAGTGGCAACTCGGATCTTCAGTCACTGTGGTCAACCTTGCTCTGACCTTTTAGCATCCTACCTGAACAACAAGTGCAACAGATATCCTTATATTTCAGTGTTGCAGTATTCTACATATGGGTTTACTCCTCTTGTCTCATGTACTTACAGCCAGTATACAAAGGTTTTCAGTCCCTCTGAGGTGTGTGAGACGTCTGACATGGCTGAGGGAAATGTGGGCCATAAAAGTGACATCTGCACGCACCAGCCCTTACAACTTCTCAGCTGCCAGGCATACGCCAGGTGTTTCTGCTGCCACTGACGTCAGATTCAAAGAATTAAGATACATACCCCACTGGGGACCCTTTCAGTCCTTCCTTTTACTTGTATTGCCTTTTCATGTCATCCAAAAAGGGCAAGTGTAAGTGTGGCCAGCAGATTCCTCACAAGGACACCCATGATCAGTGTCTTTTCTGCTTGGGACAGTCTCACGACTATAAGGCCTGCCCCATTTGTTAGGCATTTGTACCCAAGACCCTACATAGCCACTTGCATGCTTTAAATCTTTACTTGAAAATCCAGTGCCTTAAGCAGATTTCATTAGGGATGGAGGGCTCCTCCGACGTTCCTCCAGAACCGCCAAAAATGAAGGCCAAGACCTTACAGTTTACCTCTTCCCCTGGGCCTGTACCATCCGAGCCTCAGCCTGTGGCCAATCTCAGCCTGGTAGAAGGATCCACCGCAATGGATATAGCGGGTACCTCCACGGATGCCACACAATCCCATGGTGAGAGCACATCTGCTGAGGTTTTACCGATGTCCGTCTCCGATGCCGGGGGGGGGGGGGCAGCATTTTCTGAAGGCCTGTCTGATCCCTCCGGTCCTTAGCAGTCTCCAGATTCTAGACCCCTTCAGATGCCTGCTAGGTGCCTTAAAAAGAAAGAAAAAAGAAACCATATCTCTCCATCTCCTGAAAGCATGCCTGATTTTCAGGCTTTCAATCAAAGCCTGTTTAATGCTTTCATGGCCTTGCGGCCTACCTCCACTGTGACTGTTAACATATCCCCACCACTCCTGAGCCCTAGAACTCAGCTCCTAACATGAGGGAAGAGGAAGACTTTTCTGATTCTTTCTCTGAATCTTTATCTTGCATGTACCAGATTTCTCCCCCCTTGGGGGAGTATGGCTCCTCAGAGGAATAATCAGGTGATTCTGACTCCCCAGCTGAGGACTTGACCTTTGGGGAAACTATTTCCAAGATGAAGGATCATTTCAAGAGAGAATCCTCTGAAATGAGGTCCAAAAAAGATACTATGACCTCATTTAGATGGATTCCCGAAGCCTATCTGCTGTTCCCTCTATCCTTCCTGTTTTTCTAGATGCCTTCTCCTCAGCATCACTTAATCCAGATTCCCAACCACCTGCTCCATGCAGACCTGACGGACTTTATTAGGTGCCTGACACTGCTAAGCATCTGCTTAAGTGCCCACATGCTGACCGAGCCACAATTCCTATCTCTAAGGACAGGGCCTCTAAGCTTTTACTGAGTACCACCATTCTCCCTGCTGACAAAGACAGTAAAGCAATTGAACGTCTAGGTAAGAAGATTTATACCTTTGCTACCTTGTCCTTCAGGGTGACTAACTACCAGACACACATGGCCAAGTATGCTCTATCCGTCCTGGAATTAGCCACCAAAAACTGGCTGATATCCCTGACTGCTCTGCCAAAGCCTCACTGTCCTCTCTCCTGGCCCTCACTTTATGGGTTACCAGGCACTCTAAAGTCCAGTTTTGCTGCTGAATCTTCAGCCAGGTCAGCAGCATCTGCCTTATGTCGATACTCTTGGCTTTGCCTCCAATCCCTGCTTGATGATTTTAGGGCAAAGCTTATTGATGCACCCCTAGACAGTACAGCATTGTTTGGCTGTAAAGTAGCAGATCTTTTCAAGTCACTGCAGCAAAAAGGTAAAGAAATGCAAGGTCTTAAACACTTGCTGGTCTACCCCATACCAAAGTTTCAAAGAAACTATCCAGCTAGAACCCAGTTTATAAGGAAGCACTCTCATCCTGCTGCTCCTGCAAGGCGTTAGAAGCCTACAAAGAAACATCCCCCTCCAGCGAGAGCATCTCCCTCTAGCTAGAAACTGCCTTTTGAAGGTATGGCAGGTAGCATCTGACAACCTGCCTTCCTTGCCTCCTCCCCTCCTCCTTTACCTCTGTCAGCCGGCCTCTCTCACTGTCTCCCTGTGTGGACCAACATTACCTCAGACAAGTGGGTCCTGTCCATCCTTCAGAATGGTTATTTCATGTCTTGGCTCTCCCCTCCAAAACTATAAGACACCCCACAGCCACCTCCACAACATTTGCACCTCATGCAACTGGTGTTGCGCACTCTGGCTCAGGAGACCATCGAATCCGTTCCCTCAGCTGCAAAAGGAAGAGGCTTCTACTCCAGGATCTTCCTAGTCCCCAGGAAAGATGGACCCTGGAGACCTATTCTAGACCTCTCCTGCGTGAGCGTATTCTTAAAGGTCCCTACCTTCAGGATGTTGACCCCTACCCCAACCCTCTTTCCTCTCCTGCTCCCCCAAGGGCTCATGGCCACATTATATATAAAAGATGCTTATCTCCACATCCCCATAAAACCAAATTTCAGGAAAACCTGAGGTTCCTGGTGAGCTCTACTCACTTTCAGTTCTATGCCTTGCCTTTTGGGCTTTACACTGCACCCAGAGTCTTCACAAAATGTTTGGTCCCAGTGATTGCTTATTGCAGGACAAAGGGAATGCAGATATTTCCTTACCTGGATGACATGTTGATCCAGGCAGGCAGCAAGGAGACCCACCAGCTACACATCCACAGTGTAGTCTCTCTTCTGCAGTCCCTGGGATTTCAGTTAAACTTCCCAAAAATCACATCTCCAACCAACCCAAGACATTGTCTTCCTCGGGTGCAGACCTCATGGAAGCATACCTTCCACCCCTAAAAGTGGAAACATTGACAGAACATCTGCTTCTGGTCCTTTACTCTACAAATTTGACAGCAAGGCAGATGTCCTTCAAGGATGCATCTGCAGTCCTTACAAATGGGTTGTCCTGTCGTCAGGCAGCCCTTCGGTTGGCCGGATTCCAAAGTCTGGGTCTGGCTTCGGCTGGTGTCGCGCTTCACCCGACGTCATAGCTGCAGTTCTTCGGGTATAAAGGCATCAGCCGACGCCATTTTCCTCTGTCTTTCTTGCCGCGTGGCGCCCGAAGCAGAAGCTGTTCGCAAGTGCCGGTCGGTCAGATCCAGAGATTACTACTACGAATACTACTTCGAAGACTTCTAAAAAGCTAAGTACCCCGTTGGGGACTCTTTCTTGCCTCAGCCGATGTCAGAAAAAGTGAATAACTGTTTAACTTGTGGGAAACAAATACCTCATAAAGATTTCCACTCTTACTGCTTACCTTGTTTAGGCCCAGACCACGACGTAGCAGCTTGTCTAGCCTGTGCTTCTTTTAACCGACGGACGCTTAGACGCCGGTCGGAGTTTGCAGAACAGTTTTTCGGCTCTGATTTTGCTTATATCATGCCGTCGGATCCTCTGACTTCACAAATAACCAAAAAACGCAGGGAAAAGGACCGACACTCGCGGTCCGCGGTTTCGGCCGAAACCGCGGTTAAGCCAACCACGAGTGTCTCGGTTTCGGCTGAAACCGAGCAAGCGGTTCTTCCCCCAGCCGAAAACATGCCTTCTACTGAGGCCTCTTCTAACCTGGTGGAATCGGCTTCTGAAATCCAACCTGCAGTTGTGGTTTCTCAGGAATTATCTGACACTATTCCCTTGGATGTTTCAACCCCTGCACGTGGAGCTGCTAGGCCTCCTGCAGCCATGTCTATTAAGGCCTTTGCCAGGGCTAAAGCAGCTAAAGGTACAAAAACGGTGCCTGTTAAGCCCCCCTCTCACAGGCCCAGTACCAGTTCCCATATGCTTTCTTTGGCTGAGGATCTCATTTCTTTAATTCGTGGCTCCCAACATCATCCAGACAGGACCTCTCATCCACCTCCAGAGAAGAGGCCTAGAGCAGAGCCCCCAGAGCCTGTATCCACAGATGATTCCTCTGATGACTCGGATCATACAGACCCTCCTGAGGCTCCTTATTCTCCTTACGAAGACACTGATGGTGAAGAGTCCATTCCTTCAGCCTCTCCACCTGAGGAATTTTCCTTTGGGGAAACCTTGCATGCTATGAGGGAACAATTTCAGTGGCAGGGCCAAGATTCTCAGACTCCAGAAAAAGGCTTAGAACCTTTCTACATTTGCCACAACATAGGCCTTTAGCTATACCTCCAGTTCTTTCTGTTGTAGATGATGCATTTAATGATGCTTGCACTGCCCCTGATTCATTACCTCCGGCCCCTGCTAAACCCGATAGGTTCTACAGGGTCCCGGACACTCATCACCATTTATATAAGGCTCCTTTTGCTGATCCAGAGACTATCTCCCAGGGCCCTAAAGCTGTAGCAACTGCATCTGCTAAAAACCCCCCTCCCCTCTGAAAGGGAATCCAGGTCCTTAGAGCTTGGGGTAAAAAAGTTTACACCTCTGCTACTTTGTCAGCTAGGGCGTTGAACTGCCAATTTCATATGATTCAATATCAAGAGTTTATGCTAGACCAGTTAACTAAAAAACTGTCCTCTGAAGAATCTCTAGATAAGAAATATGTTCAGGAAATGGTACATAACATGCAGCAGGTTAGTAACCATTCTTTAAAATGTTGCTATGATGCACTGGAGGCTTCCTTTAGATCAGCCATGACTGGTACAGTTATCAGGAGACATGCATGGTTGAATGAGCAGGCATTACCTGACCATGTCAAATCAAAGCTTTTAGATGCTCCCATGGACAAAGTCAATTTATTTGGATCCCCTGCACAGCAGGTACTAAAAAAGATGGAAGAGAAGGCGAAATCTGTGCAAACAGTGAAAGATTTCTTACAGGTTCAACCTCCAAGGTTTAGCAGGAACTGGCCCTCCAAGAATTGGTCCTTTCCGGACTCCTCTAAGACACAGAGAGGCAGGAATAGGCGTTCAAGAGGCAGAAACCAATCCAGGGGTGCCTACAGGGGACGCCAGTGGCAAGGTAACAACCAGCGAGGCACAGACGCAGCCACCACCACTGCAACACCACAATCACAGTGACTTGGCTGTGGCACCGCCTACCAGGGAACAACTGGAAGCACCCTTAGGCGGAAAGCTGACATTATTTTCAAAGAACTGGCATTGCATCACAAGGGAAAAATGGATTTTGCAAACTATAGACCAAGGTTACAGGTTCCATTTCCATACTCTACCAGCAAAGAGAGGAATGCCAAACCTACCACCTACTCAAAGGGCAGAAGCTCTAAAGCAAATATCTCAATTATTAAGAATGAGAGCTGTGGAAAAGTACCATCTATGGAACAAGGAAAGGGATTTTACTCCAGACTCTTCCTGGTACCAAGAAAAGAGGGCAAATGGCGGCCTATTCTGGACCTGTCCGTTTTAAACACATTCCTCATAGTTCCAAAATTCAAAATGCTGACCCTACAGCAGCTCCTTCCCATGCTGGGCAAGGAGTCTTGGCTGGTAACTCTAGATCTCAAGGAGGCATACCTGCACGTCCCCATACGACCAAATTGCAGAAGATACCTCAGATTTCTTGCAGGATCAGAGCATTATCAATTCTCAGCATTGCCCTTTGGCTTATCTACTGCACCCAGAGTGTTCACGAAATGCCTGGCATCAGTAATTGCATATTGCAGACTTCAGGGAATCCAGATTTACCCCTACCTGGACGACTGCCTGATACAAGCGGATAATAAAAGCAAGCTAACAGAAGACTTACAAAGAGTCATTTACCTGCTGCAAGCCCTGGGATATACAGTCAATATAAAAAAGTCAAGGCTGATTCCATCCCAAAGAATAACCTTTCTGGGTGCAGAGCTGGACACATCAAAGCAAATGGCATCCCTAACTGCAGAAAAGAAAGAGCAACTACCTCTCTACTTCTTGGCATTAACAAAGCAGAACCATCTAACTGCAAGGAAAGTACTGCAAGCCCTAGGCTTCATGGCATCCTGCATAATTCTGGTCCCTCATGCCAGGCTGCATATGAGAAAGCTACAGTGGTACCTAAAGAATTTGTGGTCTCAACACAAGCACAGCCTAGAAACCAAAATTCCAATAATCCCATGCCTGAAGCAAGAGTTCCTATGGTGGGCTCAGGCCTGTCAATCAAACACAGGATTGCCCTTCTGCAACAGTCAACCAAGCCAAACCATCACGACAGATGCATCAGACCTCGGTTGGGGGGCACACATGCTGGACAAGTGCATACAAGGCTTATGGACTCAAGACCAGCTGCGCCTGCACATAAATCTAAAGGAAATGCTGGCAGTAAAATTGGCAATCCAGTCATTCAGACCATTTCTCCAAGAAGGTCAGTTGATGGATGATAAGGACAGACAACACCACAGTTATGTGGTACATCAACAAACAGGGAGGCACACATTCATACCCTCTATGCCGGCTGGCACTGGACCTATGGAATGTGGCTCTGAGCTACAACATTCAGTTACAAGCAATTTTTGTACCGGGAAAAGAAAACATTCTAGCAGACATACTAAGCAGAACTACAACGGATGCCCACGAATGGATGCTGCATCCGGACATCTTCAAAGCCATCACAAGAGAATGGGGATTACCACAAATAGACTTATTTGCATCCCCACTCAATCACCAACTAAAGAGATTCTGCACAAGGACGTACCACCCACTTGCTTGGAAGGTGGACTCCCTATCTTTCAGTTGGAAGAACCTGACAGCATACGCATTCCCACCACTTCCTTTGATGCACAAGGTGCTTTTGAAGATCAAAGAGGAACGTCCACGGATCATTCTGATAGCTCCAGACTGGCCAAGGCAACATTGGTACCCATTGCTGAGGAGCATGTCTCGGGAACAAATATGGCCACTACCTCTGATCCCATTGCTGTTAACACAGAACAACTACAACATCCTGCATCCAAACCTGAAAACTCTGCAGCTAACTGCCTGGAACATTACATAAGAACAGTTAACCCAAATTTATCCCAAAAGGTTAAGGACATAATCCCTGAGGCTCGTAGACCTTCAACAAGAAAAAATTATGCAGCAAAATGGAAAAGATATCTCATTTGGAGTACTGCAAAGGGAGAAGATGTGGCACTGGCAAACATAGCCAACATCCTGGAGTACTTGGCAGAGCTCTTCCATACAGGCCTGTCCTATTCTTCCATCAAGATACATGCATCAGCCATTTCAGCAGAATACAGCTTGGATCCCCATGTCTTCTCGCATCCTCTGCTCAGACAGTTTCTGAGAGGAATTAAAAATGTAAAACCTCCCAGGAAACCACCATTGCCAGCATGGGACTTGAATTTTGTGCTAGAAAAATTGACACTTCCCCCTTTCGAACCAGCAGCAACAGCAGAATTACAATACTTATCCTGGAAGACTGCTTTCCTGCTGGCAATCACCTCAGCAAGAAGGGTCTCTGCACTACAGGCATTAATGGCAGTGCAACCCTTCCTGATCTTCCATCAAGATAGAGTGTCCATGAGAACAAATCCTACATTTATGCCTAAGGTGGTATCCAGAGTGTCCTTAAATCAGGCTATCCACCTACCTACATTCTTCCCCAACCCTCAGAACAGGGGAGAAAGACTGTTGCATACCTTGGATGTACATAGACAATTACGCTACTACCTGGACAGGACTAAGTCCAATAGAAAAACTGACCAGCTTCTGGTAGCATATGCAACAGGAAAGGAAGGAAAACCAATTTCAAAGCAGACAATCTCCAAATGGATAGGAAATTGCATTAGATTTTGTTACTCCTACCATGGAAAGAAAACTCCGGAGAACATCAGGCCTCACTCCACAAGGGCTACAGCCACTACCACAGCTTTCTTACGAGGAGTGGCTACCAAGGACATTATAGAGGCTGCTACTTGGACCTCCATGCATACATTTGCCAAGCATTACAATTTACCTTTATACTCTAGATCCCGAGCAGGTTTTGCCATTGCTGTTTTGCAAGGGATCCTAACTACACCATAATCTTTCCTTTTTTCCTCCTCCCCTAGTTTAGCTATGGTATTCTACCCATTTGTAAGGACTGCAGATGCATCCTTGTACCTACCATAAATGTAGATGTCCGATAGGAATGCATCTGCAGTCAGGATTACCCACCCACCTTCCCCTCTGTGGTACTCCTAGGGTATTTGCCATCCTTCAGCTAGCTTGGGGGGGATCTATTATGGTGTATTTGTTTGTATATATGTACATACATGCTTATTTTATGTGTTTGCTCTCTACTATTTGGAAACATTGGCATTTATCCAAATTTAGCCATCCAAGAGGGCACCTGGCATCTGGGGCAAGAAACACTGAGGAAAATGGCGTCGGCTGATGCCTTTATACCCGAAGAACTGCAGCTATGACGTCGGGTGAAGCGCGACACCAGCCGAAGCCAGACCCAGACTTTGGAATCCGGCCGACCGAAGGGCTGCCTGACGACAGGACAACCCATTTGTAAGGACTGCAGATGCATTCCTATCGGACATCTACATTTATGGTAGGTACAAAACTGTACTTTCCTCCGACTCTTGTGCTACATGGCAGCCACCATCCCCATGCTACCCTTAGCAAGACTGCATATGAGAAAGTTACAGTGGTAACTTTGGTCAGTCTGGACACAGCACTCCCATCCGCTGGAGAAAAAGGAAATACAGTGGTGGCTGGAACAAGTGAACCACAATCCAGGTCTTCCCCTCTAACCAACTCTCCCCACACAGGTCATGCACATAAATGCTTCAGACTTGGGCTGGGGAGCAACTCTGGGCCAGCGAAGGGTGCATGGCTTGTGGCCAAAACCTCGCAAACTGGAACAGTTCAATGTTCGAGAGATGAGGGCAATTCTTCTAGCTCTTCGGGCATTCCTACCTTTCCTCCCGCCAGATCCCTTGAAGATGTACGCAAAACAAGACCACTGTGCTGTGTTATCTCAACAAGCAGGAAGGGACCAAGTCATACCTTATCTGCAGACTAGCCCTTCTGGTGTGGGAACTAGCCATCTCACAGGGAATTGCTCTGCAGGCGGTCTACATTCCCTGTCTCCACAACTCCCAGGCAGGCTTATCTGAGCAGAACCATCACAAACAACCATGAATGGATGCTTCACAGAGATGTCTTCTTGGATCTGATCCACGGGTGGGGTACATCTCATATAGACCTGTTTGCCTCCATCAACAGGCAGCTTCCTGGCTTTTGCACCAGGATACCAGACCCCCAGGCACTGGCAGCAGATGCCTTTTCAATCTCCTGGAAGGGGAAATATCTATATGCTTACCCCCTTCCTGCTCATTCAGAAGGTTCTGCTGAAAATCCAGCAGGACTCTCCAAAAATCTTGCTGGTGACTCCCTACTGGCCCAGACAGCACTGGTTCCCCCTACTTCTACAGTTGTCCAAGGGCAGTCGCCACAAATTACTGCCCAGAGTGGACCTTCTCACACAACACAAGGGATCCCAGATTCAACCACAGTGGCAGCTTCTGCACCTCACCCTGTGGCCTTCACACACCTTTACAATGAGGACATGCTCAATGTGCTGCAAGAGGCCAGGAAACCAAATACAAGAAAATCCTACCTTTCTAAGTGAAAAGGATTCACTGTATGGTGTCAAAAAAGACAGCTGGACCCGCTTTCTAGTGAGCCCCCTCTAGTCCTGTCTTACCTGTGTGAGCTACTGCAGACTGGTTTGGCTTATTCTTCCATCAAAGCTCATCTGTCTGCAATTGCAGCATGCATTCCTCTGGATCCCCTGCTAGCGTCCAGACTTCCTTCTGAGCTCTCCCTTAAAGGGGTACTTCACCTCGGACCTCCCAAGAAACTGTCCCCGCCTCCTTGGGATTTTAACTACATGCTTGAAAAGCTTACACTCTCTCCCTTTGAGCCAGCAGACAAAGCTTCTCTAAAACCTTGCACATGGAAAATTGTACTGCTACTGGCCTTGACCTCAGCCAGAAGAGTATTAGAGCTACAAGCTCTTATGGGTATTCCTCTTTTTCTAGTTTTCCAGAAGGATAGGGTTACCCTTAGAACCAACCCATCCTTCAAGCCCAAGGTGGTGAATGACCTGTCCCTTAACCAGGCCATACACCTACCCACCCTTTTCCCCAACCCACAGGGGGGACAGTGAGTGAGTACTGCACTCCCTAGATGTGCACCGACCACTCAGGTTTTACCTGCATAAAACCAAGCCCATCAGACAGTCTGACCAGCTTTTCATATCCTTCCACCGTAGAGCCGTGGGGAAGACAGTGTCCAAACAGATCATATTGGCCTAGATCTCTAAGGCCATCGCCTTCTGCTACCAACTCCATGGTAAATTTCAGCAAGTTGCTGTTAAAGCACACTCCACCAGAGCTATGGCCTCTGCAGGAGCCTTCTTTAAGGGCCTGGATATCTCTACTATTCTGGAGGCAGCTACTTGGTCTTCAGTTAACACCTTCACCAAACACTACAAACTAGACCACATCTCTAGATCCAGGGCAGGGTTTGCCAGGGCTATCCTTCACAGATTATTGGAGTCTGCCTCTAGACCACCTTCCCAGTCACAGTGAGCTTTGGCACTCACCCATATGTAGAATACTGCAACATTGGAATAGAAGGGCATAATAGAAAAGTTGTGTAAAATCTTACCATAACCATAGATGTTCTTCGTGTTTCACTGTTGCAGTCATCACATTTGGGTTATCTGCTTGCAGTAGCCCTCACTCGTGCTGATTATCAAAGTCTTGGGTCTTGTTCAGTTGCTGTCTCATCTTCCATGACATCAGGTAGTTAGGGGTATAAAGCATGCAGCAGAAGCCATTACATCAGTCTTTCTTGCCGTGCCTTACCCAAAGCAGAAGCAGTTTGCAAGTGCCGGTCAGCCGACTCCTGAAATTTTTGTTTTTGAGTTTCAGAACCGAAGTCTTCAACTAAAAGCTAAGTACCCCATTGGGGAAACTTTCTTGCTCTAAACCAATATTAGTAAAAGTCAATAGTTGTATTTCTTGTGGAAAGCAAATACCTCATAAAGATTTTCATTCGTGCTGTATTCCTTGCCTAGGCCCTGACCACGACATAGCAGTTTTGTGCCTTATTTAATCCAAGAACTATTCGTCAGTACATTTTCGCTTCTAAATATTTTGGTACTCGATTCAATTATCCAGATATGTCTTTGGTAAGCCACCCGACTACCGACATTCCAAAAAAACGCAAAGATAAAGACAGAGACAGGCCGCCTAGGTCCAAAGCTGCCGATGACGCTTCTCCTAAGCTAGTCGCCAGTTCACCGGTACTCAGTGAGGCGCATTCGCAACCCCTGATACCCACTATGTCAGATTTGCAGGCCTCTACTGAGACCCATTCGGAGTCCGGTATGCCGCGAGATGCTTCAACTGTGGAACCTGCGGATGTCTCTACCTTGGATGGGTCCGGAGCCGCTGTGCAGGCACCAGCTTCTGAGGGTGTATTTAGGCCTACTGACTTGCATATTAAACCAACGCCATCTTCTTCTTCTAGGCCTAAAACTCGAACCATGCCTAGGAAACTGACGCCCAGACTGCATGGTCAGGCCTCTGTGCCTAAAAAACAAATGATAAGAATGGCTGAAGACCTTATTACTTTAATCGGGGGAAGCCAACCTCCCCCCTCTAAGAGACCTAGGACTGAATTTGCTTGCAATACTTATGAACAGGATTCTGAAATTTCTGTCTCCTCTGTTGACCAGGATTTACCCTTATCTACCTATGAGGATTCTGATGCAGAGGACTCTATTCCCTCTGCTTCTCCCCCAGAGGATTTTTCTTTTGGTGAAACCTTGCATACTCTTAGGGAGCATTTTCACTGGGAAAGCCAGGATTACTCTGATTCTAAAACGAGACTTAGACTTCTTACTCCTGCCCCAACGCAGGCCTTTAGCTATCCCTCCTGTGCTAGACATTGTTGACTGTGCCTTTCGGAATCTAGCTTGGCCTCTGACTCTCTACCTCCTGCTCCCAGAAAACCTGATGGATATTACAGGGTTCCTGATTCTCACAAGTTCCTTTTTAAACATCCTACTGCGGATCCTGAGACCATTTCCAGGGACCCAAGGGCATTAAGGCTACTACTGCCAAAAATCCTACCCCCTTTGTTAGAGACTCCAGGGTCCTGGATAGATGGGGTAAGAAGGTATACACCTTGGCCATCAGGACCTTAAATTGCTAGTTTCATATGTTAAAGTATCAGCAGCATATTATTGGATTGCTTAAACAGAAAATTATGTTGATTTCTGATTGTGCTGAAAATAATGATTTACAGGATTTAATACATTCTGCTGAACAGGTTGGAAAACATACTTTGCAATGTGGTTTTGATTCACTATAGGCATCTTGCAGGGCTGCTGTCACCGGGTCTGTAATTAGAAGGCATGCTTGGCTTAAAGAGCAATCTTTGCCAGATCATGTTAAAACTAAATTGCTGGATGCTCCCTTAAATCAGGACCACCTGTTTGGTGTCAAAGCAGAAGTTCTTAAAAAAATGGAGGAAAAAGCTTAATTTTTGCAAAATGTTAAAGATTTCTTACAAGTGCAGCCTCCAAGATTTAGTAGGCACTGGCCCTCAAAAACGTGGTCCTTTCCTGCCTCTTCCAGGCCATCTCAGTTCAAACCCAGAACCAGCAGAACAACCAGGCTTCAGTCCCAGGGTACGCACAGGACTAAGCAGTGGGGGCGCTCCCACTTCCAAATCAGGGAGTAGTAAGACTCCCCCCTATGGTAAGCTGTCTCAATGACTTAACTTTAAGTCTTCCAAGCACTTCTCAACTGTCTGCTCCTTTAGGGGGAAAGATTGCTCTGCAAGCAAAAATAACTCATTACCCAGGACAAATTGATTTTAAATATAGTTTCCCAAGGATACATATTTCACTTCCACACGTTATCAACCCCAAACGGTTAGCCAGATCTACCCCCAAATCAGTGGGCAGAGGCTCAAAAGCCAGTACTCTCTCTCTTAAGGTCAAAGGCTATTCAGACTGTAGCAGAAGAAGAAAAAGGACAAGGTTTCTACTCAAGACTTTTCCTGGTACCCAGAAAA
Source organism: Protopterus annectens (assembly GCF_019279795.1). NCBI lineage: Eukaryota > Metazoa > Chordata > Ceratodontiformes > Protopteridae > Protopterus > Protopterus annectens. The sequence goes on from NC_056750.1 coordinate 652,521,675, forward strand.
GACAACTCATGGTGTCCTATCTTGGACCTGTCTATCCTATACACCTTTTTGGTGATTCCAAAATTCAAGATGCTAACTCTTCACTAGTTGCTTCCCATGATAGGCAAAGATGCATGGCTGGCAGCACTGGATTTAAAGGGAGCCTACCTGCACATCCCAATCAGGGAATCTTGCAAAAAATACCTATGTTTCAAAGCAGGCTGCATACACTATCAGTTCTCTGCTTTGGCTTATCTACTGCGCCCAGGTTATTCACAAAGTGCCTACCTCCAGTCATTGCATTTTGCAGGCAAAGAAATATTCAAATATACCCATACATGGATGATTGTCTAATTCAGGCAGAAAGCTAGGATAAACTTCTGAATCATCAGGCATTTGTACAAAAGGTGTTAACTTGTCTGGGGTACACCATAAATGAAAATAAATCACATCTGGTACCCTATCAACAAATTAAATTCCTGGGAGCAAATTTGAACACAAGTTCCCAGATGGCTTTCCTCACGCCAGAGAAACAAATTCACTTGACAACTTACTTCAGACTAGTGGCCACAAAATCCTTGCTGTCTGCAAGACAAATATTGCAAGCTTTAGGGTTCATGTCCTCGTGCCTTCTACTAATTCCATATGCAAGACTGCATATGAGGAAACTACAATGGTATATAAAAAGCCTGTGGTGTCAACATTCTTAGGATCTGGAAGCAATGATTCCTATCATACTTTGTCTACGGTTAGAATTCCTTTGGTGGGCAGAGGCCTGCCACCAAAACAAGGGACTACCATTCACTGTACCCCCTGCCACCCAAACCCGAACAACAGACGCATCAGACTATGCATGGGGGCTCACCTGGCAGGGAAGTGCATTCAGGGCAAATGGAACCCAAGTCAAATGCACCTGCATATCAATCAAAAAGAAATGTTAGCTGTACAGAATGCTCTGACAACCTTCAAGGACCACATTCTTTCAGGACAATTAATGGTAAAGACGGACAACACTGTTATGTGGTACATAAACAAGCAGGGGGGGTACCTATTTTTACCCTCTCTGCAGACTAGCCATGGCTCCGTGGAACACAGCCTTGAGCTACCAAGTGCATCTACAAGCTCTATTCCTGCCAGGAAAACTAAATATACTGGCAGACGAACTAAGCAGAAATCTCATGGACCCACACGAGTGGAAACTGGAACCAAAGATTCTCAGCATGTTGATCAACAAATGGGGGATCCCAGATATAGACCTGTTTGCCTCCCCCCAGAACTACCAATTGGACAAATTCTGCACAAGGACTCCCCACAAACATGCTTGGAAAGTGGATGTTCTGTCCTTCAGCTGGAAAAAAATCTATCAGTTTATGCCTTTCCTCCTCTGCCGCTCCTCTCCAAAGTACTACTAAAGATCAAACAGGACAAACCAAGGATGATGCTGATTGCACTAGACTGGCCACACCAACACTGGTACCCTCTCTTGTGCAGTGTGCCTCAGCCATGTCAGCTCATTACAACACAGAACCACCCTTCTTTTCTCACCCACTGCTCAAGCAGTTCCTCAGAGGGACCAAAAACATAAGACCACCCAGGAGAGCCCCAACTCCAGCCTGGGACATTAATTTTGTATTGGAAAAACTCACTCTTCCTCCTTTGCCAGCTGCAACTGCAGTTAAAATTCCTTTCTTGGAAAACAGCTTTCCTTTTAGCAATCACTTCAGCAAGAAGGGTATCTGAATTACAGGCCATTATGGCAGTGGAGCCTTTCATCATCTTTAGGACCAATCCCTCTTTTATGCCCAAGGTGGTATCCAGTGTGGCTCTTAATCAGTCCATTAATTTGTCAACCTTCTTTTCTAATCCACAGAACAAAGGGGAACGGATACTGCACTCCTTAGATGTGCACAGACAACTTGGATTTTACTTGGACAGGACTAAACTTCAAGGGAAATCTGAACAACTGCTGGTGGCATTTGCTGCAGGGGCAGAGGGGAAGGCTATTTCAAAGCAAACCATTTCTAAATGGATAGGTCATTGCATTCATTTCTGCTATAAGCACTATGGAAAACCTATCCCACAGGGGATTAGACCCCATTCAACCAGGGCTGCATCTACTTCAACAGCCTTCCTCAGAGGTGTCCCTATCAGAGACATCCTAGAAGCTGCTACCTGGAGTTCTGTACATACTTTCACCAAGCATTACCTTTTGTCATTTTTCTCTACATCCAGAGCTGACTTTGCCACTGCAGTCTTGCAGGTCCTTATATCTGCTCCTAATGCTATTTAAATTCCTCCTCCCATCCTTAGCTTTGGGAATCTACCCAAATGTGATGACTGCAACAGTGAAACACAAAGAACATAGTACGGTTGTGTACAGTTACCATAAATGTAGATGTTCAAGTGTATTCACTGTTGCAGTCCTGGTTACCCTAGCTCCAGCCCCCTGACTTCTTTTAGCTATACCTCTATTCTCCTCTACTATACTTAAACACTTTTTGGTGTATTTGCTTTTTAGTTGGGGGTATAACCTTGTGTATATATATATATATATATATGTAATATATGTAATATATATATATATATATATATATATATTTAATTGCTTCCCATTAAGGGGGGCACCTGATATCTGGAGCAAAAAAAACTGATGTAATGGCGTCGGCTGCATGCTTTATACCCCTGACTACCTGACGTCACGGAAGATGAGACAGCAACCGACACAGGACCCAAGACTTTGATAATCAGGCCGACTGAGGGCTACTGCAAGCAGATAACCCAAATGTGATGACTGCAATAGTGAATACACTCAAACATGTACATTTATGGTAAGTGTGCACAACTGTACTATATCCTTCTCTTCCATGTTTCAGTATTCCTTTCCACCCTCCTTCCCCTCCTTTTAGGTTGCATTCCCCTTTCTGGGTGGCACTGGACTAGCATTGCCCTTATTAGGATTGGCTCCATCTGGAGCTTTCAGTTCTGAGGGCTAGTGTGTGCAGACATCACTTTTATGGCCCACGTTTCCCTCAGCCACATCAGACATTCCACGCACTTCAGAGGGACTGAAAACTTTTGTTTACTGGCCATATGTACGCAAGACAAGAGGAGTAAACCCATATGTAGAATACTGCAACACGGAAGAGAAGGACATCTATGGCTATGGTAAGAATTTACACAACCTTTCTTTATTTTGCCATGATCCTCCACAGGGACAATTGCCAAAGGATGCTCTAGTCCACAGTTGGGCCCCAGGACTCCTCTGTCTTTCCTCTAGTACCCCTCAGGTGGGGCCATTCTCACGACCCGGGCTGCAGCTTGTGTTCCAACTCTTAATTTCCTCCAGTACCTTGATAACCAAATTTATTCAGAAATCCAGAAGATGCAAGACCAGAGTAATCCTCATTGCTCCCTTTTGACCCCAGCACGACTGGCTCCCCTTCCTATGGCTTCATCTAGTACATCCACCCTGAATGTTCGGTTACTGTCCAAATCTTCTGAGTCACCCATCCAAAGTGCCTCTTCTGGTCCAAAAGTCCATGAAATTGACTGCTTGGTTCCTCCAGTTCTGACTGTAGTTAGAGATGCCAGGCTTTCTGCTTCAGTAACACACATTCTCAGCTTCTCAAAAGCAATCTACCAAAAAGATTTACCAAAGTAATTCCCAATTTTCACATGGGACAAAATGATATCTCCACAGCATCTGTGAAAATTTCCAAAGCCGCCTTCAAAATAACCTTTTTGCTGAGACCCCCCCCCCCCCAATTAGGGAACACGTTTTCCCCTAGGATGTCACAATTTTGCTGCAAACCATAGCTTATTTCCCTTTTGAACTAGCATATTCTCTTCTCCCCAAGGTACGAAGCAAATCTGAATCAGTGGATTGAGCTACCAGTGTTCTTGCCAAGGTATTCAAAGGAGAATATATACAGCACATGCTAGATAGTCATCATCCACTCAGGTTCTGTCTATAGAACAGAGGACTTAAGAAAGCCAGAACAACTATTTCGAGTTTTCTTCACATCTTGAACTTTGGTTGGTTCATATTTCTCTGCCTTAAATAGACAGTGTTTAAACTAGTTTGTGCTTGTTTGCTCAAAGCTGCAATGAATTTAGGCCATCTTCCCTTGCTCTGCTCTTCTACAAAAACTGCTGTGAGACTACAAAAGATAAGTGCTTATTTTCAACTGTTTTCTGCACTTCTGATTAAAACAACATTTGCTACATATCTGTTTAAACCGTGCAGCTGTTTTTTAGGCCTAGTGAATTCAATCCTTACCTCTGTTCTGATCCTGTATCCCATCCTCCCAGCCAACTGTTGTTGTGGTATTAAAGCTTGGTGGCTTTTCAGTTGCCCGCCTCTACTATAAATTTGATATTAGTCAATCCCTCCAGTCCGATTACATCAGCTCATTCTACTGAGTACAGTGAGATCAGTTGTGACGACCCACCCCTTTAGCTTCTTAACCTTGAATATCTTTTGTCTCTTCACTTTCTACTTTAAAAAAATGTACCTCTTCCTACTTCATTTTTCTTGTGCCTAGGTTCAACTGCATTTAGTTTGCCATATTTGTTACTGCTTGTCGGTAGCCTTATACTTTATTTGAGCTGTTTTTTTAACTGGTGTGATTGTGAGCTAATTTATCACATTTGCACTGTTTTAAAGCAATTTATTGATTTAACTGCATTTCATTGCTATTTACTCTAATTCATTACTGTTTAGTTGCATTTCACTTGCTTTAATTACTGTTTAACTGTTTTTGTAATACTGTAAGTTATGTTTTTGTCTGTAAGGGGTTAATCTGTGCTTTCTGTGAGCTTTACTGTGTTCTTAACCCTTAATTTTTAAATTGAGTAGCGTAGTCTGATACAGGTTTGCTGGGGCGGCCATGGTGGTGCAGCGGTTAGCGTTGTCGCCTCACAGCAAGAGGTTCCCTGGTTCGATCCTTGGCTGGGGTGCCTTCTGTGTGGAGTCTGCATGTCCTCTCTGTGGTTGCGTGGGTTTCCTCCGGGTGCTCTGGTTTCCTCCCACATCCCAAAGACATGCTGTAGGTGGATTGGACACACTAAATTGGCCCTAGGTGTGAGTGCATGTGTGTGTGTGTCTTCTGTGAAAGGTTGGGTGCCGGGCTGGCAACTCGACACTGTAAAACTCCACTGCCAATCATGAGCGGACAGGTGATCCGTTGTGGCGACCCCTAACCGGGAAAAGCCGAAAGAAGAAGAAGAAGTCTGATACAGGTTTGCTGCATCCAGAGCTGGAGCTGCACTGTTTTTAACCCTTTGTGAGGTATTCCAGTTACAAAGATTTCTTAAGTAGTGTGATCACCTAGTAGTACTACTCTTAGACATTCTACCCTTTACCCTCTTGACCTCTCTCCCTCAGTTTCTAACAGTGCAGCAACTGCCTCATGTACATGGACAACCGTCTACTACTACCATCAAAGAACACAATTTGTGAGAGATGTAATTACATTAAGATCCTAGAGTCAATGCTCTCTCCCTCACAAGCTGGTATATCTTGTACTGAGAAGGTTGTCAACACAAACACCACACCTCAAACACCATCTAAATCTATGCAGCACACGCCCACATATGCGGAGGTCCTCAACAAAAACATACCCAAACAAGAGAGACCGCCAAGGCAAAAAAAACACAACTCCACTGCCCACCACACATAGGTGCATAGGTAGATACTAGGCTATCTGCCCTAGGGCATTTATAAGCCTAGGCAGAGTGTATTTGGCTTCCGCCTCCCTATTAGATTAGCCTACTGTGCCTCTGTAAAGTAGGTGACAGAAGGTACCCTTTTAAGATTAGTTTACTGTGCCTCTGTCTAGCAGGGACACAGAAGAGATCCCAGGGGTGAATTTGCGATTTCCCATCCACTCATCCAGATTTCGCTTGAAGAGGGTCAGCGAGGGGCTATGTCTAACATGGATTGGGATTCTATTCCAGAGTGAGGGGAGCCTCTGGGAAATGAATCTCTCCCTCCAGCATGTCCTATTTATTTTTTTGCTGAGGTTTAGGTCCCTGGAGCGTGTAGCTCTAAGGGACTTGGATTTCTTGAGGTGGAGCATGTCCATTAATTCTGGGTTTGACATGGCTTTGTACGTCAGGCATAGATCGCCTCTGAGTAGGCGGTAAGCAACTGAGTAGAGCTGGAGTTTCTTTAGTCGAGCTGCATAGGACATCTGTTTGTAGCCCATGATCCTCTTGGTGAGGTACTTTTGGGGTCTCTCCAGTTGCTGCAGGTGTCGGGTAAGGTACATCCCAAGAGGGGCATTGTATTCAATTATGGGCCTGATGAGTGATGAGTAGAGGGGCACAATGACCTCTCTTGATCTAGATGCGAACCCTTTCGTGATAAGGTGGGCTATATAGAAGGTCTTTCTAACCACTTTGGCAACGTGATTATCAAAGGAGAGCTTACTATCTACGTTGGTCCCCAAATCTCTAATTACTTCTTCCGTACTTAATGGATTACCACCTATGTGGTAATTTGTGGGCACCTTGTTTTTCCCAAAGGGGATGACTATGCACTTTTTAGCATTTAGCTTGAGGCCGTGGCTCTAGCACCAAGCATCCGTCTCTGTGAGACCCTTTTGAAGGATGCTTGTGTCAGCTGGAGATTCGATTATGGCCCCCAGTTTGCAGTCATCTGCGAACTTTGTCAGCCATAATCCCCCCGTGTTAGTCTGAACCTCAGAGAAGTATATACTGAACAAGAGAGGTCCCAAAACTGAGCCCTGTGGGACGCCACTTGTAACTGGTTTGAATTCGGACATGGCACCTGCGATTCTGACCATGTGGGTTCTATCTCTGAGCCAGTTTGCAACCCATCTTGTGATATAGGGGTTGATATTTAAGCTGGTAAGCTTATTTATGATGCCCGAGTGGGGTATTGTGTCAAAGGCTTTTGCGAGGTCCAGGTAGGCTGTGTGGACTACCTTGCCCTCATCTATGGCTTTGGTAACTGTTTCAAAGAAATCAACTAGGTTTAAAAGGCAAGATCTGCCTTTAACAAAGCCGAATTGACTGGGGTCCAGTGTCTGGTAGCTCCCAATGTCTTTGTTTGAGTTCCATGATAATACGCTCCATAGCTTTACAGACCAGACTAGTCAGGCTTATGGGGCGATAGTTTCCGGGGTCCATTGTGGCACCACCTTTGTGGAGTGGGACCACTGTAGCTGTACGCCATTCTTTGGATACATATCCTGTAGTAAGGCTAAGTTTGAACAGTGACTTAATGTGAGGGTTCAGTTCTTCCTGGAGCTCATGTAAGACACAGCCTGGGACACCATCCGGTCACATAGATGCATTGTTTTTTGCTTTGGAGAGGGCAGCTTTCACCTGTGCATCTGTGATGTCAGGGAGGTTACATTCAGTTGGGATAGGCATTTGCTCCTTTGGGGGATAAGGGGGGGGAGAAGTTTGCGCTGAATCTGTCTGCCAGGATGTTGGCTATGCCTGTAGGTTCGGTATATTTTGTACCGTTATGCAACAATTCAGAGCATATCTTGGAGTTTCTGCCCATGTTCCTGACATAACTAAAGAAGGCCTTGTGATTATCTTTAGTGTCTAGGGCAATTTTTCTTTCGAAACTGGCCTTTGATGATTTTATGAGGGATCGAAGTTTCCTGCTAATACTGATCAGAGATGTCTTCCCTTTTTGGGATTTTTCTCTGTCATGTAGTAGCTTCCTCCTTCTGTTGTATAGCTTATTTATGGCTGGAGTCCACCAGACAGGTCTCCTGTTTTTGGAGGAGTGAGTCTTGGTTTTATTTGGGATAGCATGATCCATGCATTCCTGCAGGTGCTCATAGAATGCATTTGTAAAGGATTCTGCGGATTGGGCTGTATTATCCTCTGGCTCAGGGGCTTTGAAGGATTCCACCTCAGTCTTGAGAAGTGCAAAGTTGGCTTTTGAGAAATTCTTTACAGTGATTTCCTTGGCTGGGGGTGGGGACGGGATATGGATGTCCAGGGAAATTTGTTTATTGTCTGATCTTACCAATGAGGGGTTTACCTGTGGTGTGGAACATAGAGTCCCCATGTTGGTGATGACCAGGTCCAATATGTTGTTCCCTCTTGTGGGAGTGGTGACCAGTTGTTCCATTGCGTTAGAGTTTATAAATTCAAGGAACCGTTGGGCGAGGGTGTTTGGGCTTGAGTAGTTTTCCCAGTCAATGTTTGGGTAGTTGAAGTCACCCAATAACATAGTGTTTGGAGAGACCTTCATATTCTCCAGTGTTCTCAGGAATGCCAAGTGGGGTTCCCGTAATAGGGAGGGTGTTCTGTAGCAGGCTACAAACTGAAAGGCAGTTTTGCCTGCTGTTAGTTGCACATGGATGGTTTCTGATACTTCGTGCAGTGCCACTAACCTGGAGGTGTAGGTATCTTTGATGAATATAGATACTCCCCCTCCTTTTGTGCTTCGGTCTGAGTTTTGGGGCTGAAACGCATGGTATGAGTTATAACCTGGTAGTGCTGGGGTGCTTTCAGGAGCCTTGAACCAGGTTTCTGTTACTGCACAGACATCGATTTTCTCCATACTGAGGAAAGCCTTGAGTGTGTGCATCTTGAGGTTTAGACTTCTGGCACTGAGTAGCATTACCTTTAGTTTTTTTATCCTTGGGTTGTCTGTGGAGGTGGGTTTGTCCTTTGAGCCTTGCCTAAAAAAGGCACTATGGGGGTGGCAAGAGCCTTGGCCAGTATACGAAAGCCTAAGGGTGACAGGTGCAAGCCGTCCCTAGCAAAGCAACGTGGCTTGTTGAGCATGTCATCCCAGGCTGACAGACACTGGATCCCCTTTGAATGACACCAGTACTTTAGGCAATTGTTGAAACTGATCATTTTGTCTTTATACTGTGGCATCATTCTTGGTGAGGGCAAGATGCTACTCAAGGTCAGGGTCATACCAGCCTGGGCTACATGGTCAGAGAGCTCCTCTATGTCTCTTTTCATGTAGTCCAGGGAGGTACGTCTCAGGTCATTCACACCAGCATGGACAATGACGGAGCCATACTTGTACTTGCTTTGGAGTGACCTGAGTGCTTGCTTTATGTGGCGGATCCTGGCACCTGACAGGCTGCTTACAGTGACCTTGTCCCTGTTCAGTCTGGTGAGCGGGACGTCAGTGTGCCGAACAATAGAGTCCCCTATAACAAGTGTATTTGGTGTGTTGTTTGGCCTTAATGGCTGTGTCTTTGAGGCACGCTGATTTTGTAAGATATGTGATTCGTGGGTATTGTTGAGGGGTGGCTGTTGCTTGGATATCTGCTTAGGAGGTCTTTGCTGTTTAGGCAGATTTTTATTTAGAGCCTCCGAGTATGTTTTTGTGTGTTTGTGTTAGGTATGCAGATGCAATAGGTCTGTGCGAGACTGGATTTGTGGTGTGGGTGGTTACCTTTTCCTCCTGACTGACTGTGCCAGTCTTGGGTTGAGAGAGCTCTGCCTCCAGTTTGGCTGTGTAACTGCATCTCTCACATGTATTAGAGTTTGTTGGAAGGAGGAGAGGGTTGTCTGTGTACATAAGGCAATTGTAACATTGCCTCAAAATTCCCAGATTCACCAGCTGGACTGGAGAGTAACCTTGAAACTGACCCTTGGACATACCAGATTAGTATAGGGGACTGTTTTTTTACTGATCAGATTAGGGAAGGGAACTGATTTTTCACTTGATCAGGTAGGACCAATCGGGAGCCTAATACTTATGAGAAGTCAAGGAGGGTGTAGTGCTTTAGTTAGTTAGTGTTTCCTTATAAGAGCTGAGCAAGTGCAGGGCTTTAGAAAGAGAATAGAGTGATTACTTTGAGAGTTTGAACAGTTCTAAGGGAAAAAGTGAAGAGCAGTCCACACACCTGTGTCTCACAGCCACTAAGGCCTAAACATAAACCCGACATAGAAGGCTCCATTGTGAGACACACAGATGTGCCCCTCACTGGGCTGGATAAGGAAAAAGTCACGGTTAGTTTTGTCATGTGCCAGAATCCACCATATCACCCATGCACTCAAGTCTCTCAACAACAGGTGGTGTTATGACTTTCATAGTCCTTGTTGGCATGAATGACTTGAGGCATACCTTCTTGGACTATATGAAGAGAGACATGATCAAGCTCCCTGAATGTGTCCCAGGCAGGTATGTTCCTAGCCTTAAGCAGCATTCTACCATCACCCAGATTGATGCTCCAATACAAACAGAAAATGGTTGATTTTAACAGTTGGCTTAGTTTCAGGTGTCTTTCCAAGGGGATCCAGTACCTGACAGCCTGGGAAGACATGATTGACGAACCACGATGCTTTGCCAGTGATGGCCTGCGTCTGTCTCCCTTGGGCTTCAGGCTCCTGGTAAAGGCTCTTTCCTCCTCCATAGTGCCTTTTTAGGCAATGCCATGAGGTCAAAACTACCAACATGAAAATTTCATCAAAATGCAAATTAAAGGTCATGCTGTTAAATGCTAGGAGTCTAAACATGAAACTGCTCTCATTGCAAGCATTCTTAACCCTGGAAGATGCTGACATTTGTGCATTAAATGAAACCCGGTTCAAAGCTGTGGAGAGCACCCCAGCCATTCCAGGTTACTCATCCTATCATGCACTGAGACCCCAAACCGTGGACAGGAAAGCAAAAGGAGGTGGAGCTGCAATATATAAATGTAAAAGACATACATACCTCCAGGCTGGTCAAAACAGTATGATGCACAGGAGACACTCCAGGTGCAGTTGATTAACAGGATCCCTATTCAAATCATAGGTAGCTACAGGTCCCCAACTTTGACTCAAGATGCCCACTTCACCTATCTGGACCTCTTTGAATCTATCAAGATTCAACGCTTTACCCTGATCCTGGGCAACTTTAACTATCCAGCCATAGATTGGAAGAACTACTCATGCCAAAAGAAAAATGGCCAGAGATTCCTTGATTTTGTCAGTGCAAATGCCTTGGACCTGCTAGTCGACACCCCCACATGAGGTGAAAATATTTTGGACTTGGTATTAACCAACATGAGTAACCACTGCAACATCCCTACAGTGACATCTTCCCTGGTAAGATGCGACCACAAAGCAGTCATTTTCGAAGTCAACATCTCCCCCGACCCCACCCCCCACCGACTAGGGATAAACAAAAAAATTTCTCCAAAGCTGATTATAATATCCCGAGGAAAGGTATAAACAGTTTCATAGCCCCCACCCCCTCCATAGGAATTGGCACATATGTCCAAACCTGCACCAAAGTACTAGATGAGCATTTATATAGCTGCATTGAATCAGGAATACCAAACAGGACAAAATCCCTCCTCCTCAAGGAAGAGTAAACCTGTCTGGTGGACATCTGCAATAAATAAACTCTATAATAAAAGGAAAAAAAATTCTGTCCAGGACCAAGATGGAGCAAGTACCTAATTAGAAGCAATCTCTCCTTAGGCTGAACAAGAAAATAAGAGCATTAGTGAAATTCTCCAAAGCAAACTTAGAGTCCAAACTGACCACATCTACTAAAGACAATCACAAGGCTTTCTTCACATATGTCCTCATTCTCGATAAGCTTCTAGATCTGCTCTGCACTGGTGGTCAAGGACACCACATGCACAAACACCGAGGTATATCCAACCTGCTGGCAGACAGGTTCAGTGAAAATGTCACCCCTTTGCCCCCCATCAGTAAATCAGGACATCCACAACACCTGCCACCCTCCCCTTATCTCTCTAGGGAGCGAATCATCACTGCCCTCTCAAAGGCAAAAAAATACAGCCTCCAATGGGACCTGATAACATCCCAGGCTGCATCCTACATGAACTCAGGCAAGAACTTGCAGCACCATTAGGCACCCTGTTGAACCAAAGCCTGAGTACTGGTTTCGTCCCAGCCGAGTGGAGGACAGCCACTGTCATACCTTTGCACAAAGGTGGTGTGTCCACCAATCCAGGAAATTATAGACCCCTCAGCCTAACTAGCCTGATCTGCAAGGCCATGGAGCGGATTATCATGGACCTCAATGACAAGGACATTGGCAACCTCCAAACACTTGATCCTACATAGTTTGGTTTCATCAAGGTGGGAGGTCATGCCTGTTAAATTTGGTCACTTCTTTGAGCCAGTCACCAAAGCCATGGATGAGGGGAGGATGGTGCACACCACCTACTTTGACCGGGCCAAAGCCTTTGATACTATTCTCACTCTGGTATAATAGATAAATACTTTCAACTAGGCATCAATCCTTATGTTATCAGATGGGTAGCAAACTGTCTCACTGATAGAATCCACCTGGTCAAAGTAGGGGAAGTCAACTCAAGCATTCGACCCGTAATGAGCGGTGTACCCCAGGGATTGGTTTTGGGGCCTTTGTTTGGGATATACTTTTCTGAGGTGCAGACCAACTCAAGTGGGCTATGGCCGACTGACCAAGTTTGCAGATGACTTCAAGCTGGGCACTGTTATCAATTCCCCTAATGATGTGGATATCCTCCAAGAGGGTCTCACCCAAACAAATGACTGGTGCCAGAAACATGGGCTCAAACTGAATGCCAAAAATGCATAATCATCCCCTTTGGGAAGAGTGACGTTCCCGCAAATTATCACATTATTAACAAGGTCCTAAGCATGCAATCGGTTGTGAGGGACTTGGAGCACCCAGGTTGATGACAAACTGACTTTTGACCACCATATTGCTTCCATTGTACGGAAAGCTTTCTACATGGCCCACCTCATTAGTAAGGGTATTTCATCCAGGGACAAGGTGGTCATAACATCCCTGTATTCTTCCTTTATAAGACCCATTATTAAGTATAATGCCCATTTTGTCATGTACCTCACAAAGCACATGCAGCAGCTGGAAAGACCGCAGAGGTTACTCAACAGGAGAATCCTGGGTTTCTGGCATCTACCCTACACAGATAGACTAAAGGCTCTGTCCCTGTACTCAGTCTCCTACAGACTCCTCTGAGGTGACCTGTGCCTGACATACAAATCAATCTCAGACCCCACCTTGATGGGACTGCTTCATATCCACAAGTCAATCTCTACTCGAGTACAAGTGACATCAGTCTGGTCTGTGACATCAATAGGACTTGGTGGGACAGATTTGTTTCCCAGAGATTCCCCCTTTTATGGAATAGACTCCCTGTCTGTGTAAAGCATAGTACCTCATGAACCCTTTTTTGAAGCACAACCTGCATAACTGGATGGGGAACGGAAAATGCACCCCTGGGATTCCACCTGTTTCCATGCTGGACAGGGACATCGCGTGCTGACTTATTGGAACATGGGCTAAATTCTTGGCTAGGTTTGTAATGGCCTCATTGCCAATGGCCTATTAACTTCCAGTGATCCTATGTACATTTACACACACAGACACACTTGCATATATATGTATATGTGTGTGTGTGTGTGTGTATATATATATATATATATATATATATATATATATATATATATATGTATATATATGTATATACATACATACATACATATACATATAAACATATACACACACAGATATATGTGCTAACATAGGCCCTAACTCACACTGTTGGTGGTGGAGCAGGTGACTCATGTCACTGGAGGGGGCCACATTCAGTAATAATGAGGCCTATTGCTGAAACATGTTAAAGTCCAAAAGTCTACCTCAGGACCATGTTTTGAATTTCTGCCCCTTCTCCAGTGTTTTGTGGCATTTTTCAGTTCATTTGCCCCCACAACCCCAGTATGGGTATGCCCCATGCCAGTTACCCCAGATGCCAGAACCACTAATTAAACCAAGTTAACAAGGAGGTAGTTTGGGCTTTAACCATGTATGTTAGAGTTGTCCCATTTTTTTGTTAAAATTAAGTTTTCCTTAAGTTTTAAATGATCTATTTGAGTGGAATCTACAGTCCAGATTTGGCAAAATATTTCAGAATTCTGTATAGACACATTTCATTGTTCTACTTTGATTTAATTTTACTGTGCCCGCTGTTTCAGCTGTTCATCTTTTTTCAGTAAAGTAAGATTACACTGTATTTTGTGAAGTAACAGACCATGGATACTCTACTCCAGTATTTCACTGTCAGCAGCAAAATTCAAGCAGTTTGAGCTGAAGCCAGACAATACAGTATGAGGCCTTGCTTCATATCAGCTAAATATCTCTAGTAATGCCTTTTTATGATTTGTTTCAAGTCTCTTCACCAAGATTTTATTTTTAGCACACTGTTAATTTCTCAAACATTTCAGCTCTAATTGAAGTCTGTGGTAACCGTAAAGTAAGTAAACGATTTTAGTTCATGGTGCTTGTTCATGTAACTTGCATCTGTTATTGTCCTCAAGTATATAGCTATACACGTGTGAAGTGAAAAATGGGTTTGCTTAGAAGACAAGCTGGCATTCTGCCATTTAGCCTTGTTGACCACAAAAGTCCAAGTGGGTAAAATGTGCATTTTCTTGGGAGAAAAGTTTCAACATTTAAGAACCAAACTTTGAATGATGCATGTAAAACACAAATCTATATTAAGAGTATATTACTTGTGTATGATATAATAATTTGTGGTCTTAAAACTTTGTTGATGAGCTCAGTCACAACCATTTACAAAAAGCATTAAACCCAGGTAGTGTTCCAAAGCAACAAGCCTTTATTCATCACAGACAAGCAATCCTCTGTAACAAAAAATCAGAAATATTTTAGCAATGTTAAACATATCAGCTTTTATTTAATTAGAAGAAGGTGTAGAAAATATACACATTGTTTAATTTTAAACCACCCTATTCATGGCAGACAATGTAAACAGGGCTGTAAAAATGCATTTTAGAACAGCAAGGACCCATCCCACACACTACTACTGATACTACTACTGATTAGATCAAACTAAGTCCTATTTAAGCAAAGCATGCACTACCTATTTATTTGCAACTTGCATTCCAAGATCAGGTATTTAAGAAAAGCATAATATATACATAAAAAGACTTTTAACTGAAATCTTTTTCAGCTAACACAGTAAAGCTTTCATCAGGCCAGTGACAACACGTTGCTATCTAACCATAAACATAATAAACTAAAATGCTATAAATGTAAAAATCCATCTGTCAAATAATCTAATAATGTCTAGTAAGTATCCATCCATGTGTATTAGCATACATAAAAAACTAAGATGTCCTCCTTTTCCCATGTTGCAGTATTCATAACATGAGGGATTTCCCTGCCTAGGCGACCCGAATGTCCTTCCAGTATACCATAGACTTAAGCTACTGCTAGGTACATGCAACTTTGCACATAGAAGAACTGATGTCCATAAAAGTGACATCTGCACGTAGCATCCTCAGAACTTCTTACGCCAGTCTAAATGGCAGCTTCTACCGTTAGTCTGATTCCTGACAGATTTCAGTATTCAGATAAGTGCCCCACTGGGAAAAACCTTTATTGTGCTGTTGCTACTACATTCTTGTAAGAGGTTAATGTCATCCAAGAAGGGCAAGTGCCACTGTGGAGGACAGATCCCAGACAAAGAAAACTACCACCAGTATCTTTTCTTTCTGGGCTCCAATCACGGCTGTAAGGCCTGCGCCATTTGTCAGGGGTTCATTCCTTAAACTCTTCACAGTCATCTGTCTGCCCTTAACATATATCTTAAAAAAACAGACACTAAAACGACTAGCGCTAGGTATGGAAGGTACTCCAGGTCAGTCGGGTGTGGCCCTGAAGAAAACTGTGAAAAAGATGAGGCCTGAATCTTCGGCTGCGCCTCTGTTCCTGGATAGCCCTCTCGAGGGCAGTGAATGCTACGAGGTATGTATGATGTCTGTTCCTCCTCCTTCGGTAGGTACCGATTAAGAAGCCACTAGGGAGGGTTTCTTCGGCACGTCTACAGAGGTATTGCAGATGATCGCTAGCTATGGATGGTAAATGGGACCTGCAGCTCACTGCTTCAGACGTTCCTTGTAGTACCTGTCCTGCCCTTTCCATTGAGGTTCTGCTGACGTTGGGTCCAGAGCCTAGGCCTACGTTGGCCTTTCCATCCCAGCCTAGGGTAGGCCTTCCTCTCAAGAGGAATAACAGCCAAAAATGTGTCTCCCACGCAGGAGCCTTCCCCAAAATGGCAAGCTTTCTTTCAAAGAATCTTGAATGCCTTTCTGGCACTTAGGCCTTCTATTTTGCAACCTCCTGCTCCAGTATCTCCTATTTCCCCTCCACCCAGGAGTACTTCTGTTGAACAAGAGGCCTCTGAAGAGGAAGATTAATCTTCAGATGAGTCCCTGTCATACCCCACTGAAGTAGACTCTCTTTTGGGTTATGCCTCCCCTGAAGATTCCAATGGTGGAGACTCTCCTGAAGAGGATATTACATTTGGAGAAACTATCCCCAGAATGAGGGACTTTTTCAAATGGGAAAGCTGCCAGGTTTCAGAAGTACAAAAGAGGTACTATGACCTCATACAAATAGACTCCCCTGCCCTTTCAGCCATCCCACCTTTTTTGCCAGCTTTTTAAGATGACTTTCTTGCAGCATCCAAAACCCTGACTTACAACCTCCTGCTCCCAAAAGCCCAGACAGGGCCTATACTGTGTCCCTGAAGACAATAGCTGTGTATACAAATGCCCTCTTACAGACTTAGCTGTGATCTCTCTGCTGATAAACCCTCTTAAATTACGGCCCTCTACCAACCTTCTGCCCTTAGATAAGGACAGTAAAATGATGGAGAGAACTGGGAAAAGTGTCTACACCTCATCTACTCTGGCGTTTTAGGGCCATTAATTATCAGACACACATGTCTAAGTATGTTCTGGCCCTGCTTTCACAGTCCTCTGAATTGCTAACAGATCTCCCAGATTATGCAGCCAAATCCCGTCTCTCTTCCCTCTTGGCAGTTTCCTCCCAGGTTACCAGGCAGTCCATAAAATGCAGTTGTGATGCAGCTGAGGTGTCTGCAAGATCAATAGCATCTGGTTCTGTCCTCAGGAGGTACTCCTGACTGAGATTACAGCCTTTGCCTGAGGATTTCAAGGCAAAACTTATGGATGCACCACTGGACAATACTACCGTATTTGGTGCTAATGCTGCAGTAAATCCCTTCAAGAGAAAGGAAAAGAACATCAGGAACTTAAACATATTTTTCCCCAGTTCCTAAATACCATAGGAACTACCCTTCTAAGCCTAATTTTGTAAGGAAAAAGACCTGTACTCCTTCCCAGCAACACAAGAAGGGCACATGCAGGCGGAGTTCTCCTAGGTCTCAGCCATCATCTGCTCAAAAGACCCCCTTTCTGGACAAGCCAGGTAGTCTGCGACTACCTGGCCACGCTCTCAGAAATGCATCTTTCCTAGCACCTTTCTCATTTCCTTTCCAAATGGACAAGCATTCCCACAGTCAAATGGGTCCTGTGTATTCAAAAAGGTTAATTCATGCCTTGGAAAAATACTCCTGCCTTCATAGGGATCCCACAGCTCCCAAGAAACCAGCTTCACCTTTTCCCTTGGGTTATTCAAGACTTGCTGTCATAAGGAACCATGCAAGAGGTTCACTCCTTGGAAAGAGGAAAAGGGTTCTACTCCAGGATGTTTTTAGTTTCCAGGAAAGATGGTACTTGGAGACCAATTTTAGACTTGTCCTAACTCAACCTGTTCCTTCAAGACCCCATTTTCAGGATACTCACCCTGCAAACTCTGTATCCACTCCTGCTACATCAGGCTTACCTGGTTTCCTTAGACATCAGTGATGTATACCACCACATCTCCAGCCACTCTTTGTTCAGGAAATTCTTACGTTTTTCTGTTGCTTCCTCTCATTTTCAGTTCTGTTTGCCCTTTGGACTCTCTACAGCTCCAAGGGTATTTACAAAGTGTTTGATTCCTGTCATTGCCTTTTGCAGACTCCAGGGAATTCTCATCCCCTTACCTGGATGACCTGCTCATTCAAGCATAACATCCAGACACTTTGCAAAGGAAGCTCCGAACTACCATCTCTTTGCTCGTCAGCCTGGGATTCACCATCAGCTACAGCAAGTCTTCCCTTTCTCCTTCCCAGGGCCAGGTTTTTCTAGGTTGCAGGCTAAGGACAGACCTTATGATGGATTTCCTGCCTTTGCAAAAGATGCAGTCACTGTAGACTTACTTTCAACAGTTGCTTTCTCTGTCCTTTCTGACTGCCAGGGAACTCCTCAGGATGCTAGGGTTCATGGCTTCGGTTATACCAATGCTGCCCCTTGCCACCCTCCACATGCGAAAGTTCCAGTGGTACCTGAAAACACTTTGGTCCCAGCATGCTCATCCTCTGAAGTTTGTCCTTCCACTTCTACCCTGCCTAACGAAGGAATTGTTTTAGTTGATTCAACACATTTTTCAGAATCCAGAACTCCTCCTTCAGCCACCTGTTCCAATTCAGGAAATGTTCACAGATGCTTCAGATCTTGGGTGATGAGCAACATCGAGAAACCTAAAGGTCCAAGGTCTGTGGTCCTCCATAAGGAAGCTACACATCAACATCAAAGAGATGAGGTCCCTGATTCAGGTCCTTCAAGCCTTCAGGTCATCTCTTCTACCAGGTCCTTTGAAACTGTTCACAGACAACACCACAGTTCTCTGACGTGAACAAACAGGGGAACAAAGTCTTATTGCCTCCGCAGATTAGCAGTTCAAGCTGGGGAGATTGCTGTTCAAGCAAAGTTAACTTTTTTACTTTATTTTTATTTTACATTTGTTGACTGGGATAGTCCAACCGGATATATGTCCATTTTCAGTGGAGGCCCTGGGAGAAAAGCTCCACATACCAAAAAAGAGACAGTACATACATCACTGAGTGATAAACTCAGGCAGACCTGTTCAGAAAAATAGATCCAAACACAAGTGCACCAAACACCCGGACTTGTCCACAGCAAAATAAATTTATTGTGAAGTGCTTTTCGTCACTGTGATACAGTGATTTTATCAGACATGTTAAAAAGCAGTTAGTTCATTTTAAATAACATTTAAAATTTACCCCATGGTACAAACCTTCCAATCAACTCACTGTGTCAATTAATTCAAACACCTTGAGTAATTAAACACTGTTACAAACGCGTTATTAAAGGTATATATATGAATAATTGAAAAGTAGATAATGTTGTTAAAGAATATGTAAATATAATAAAATAAAAACAACAAATATATAAAAAAAAAATACATGACATTCTGTATAACCTGCCCTGGTTAAATACTAACTAATGAATATTAACATTGGGCACTATTTATCTAACCAAGCTTTTAAGCTTGAGTAGGAAAGAAATGTTACAACATTCATTGAGCCCAGGGTTAAAAAATGCA
Source organism: Protopterus annectens (assembly GCF_019279795.1). Taxonomy (NCBI): domain Eukaryota; kingdom Metazoa; phylum Chordata; order Ceratodontiformes; family Protopteridae; genus Protopterus; species Protopterus annectens. The sequence continues at coordinate 652,540,921 of NC_056750.1, forward strand.
TTAAGGCGCATCTGCCAAATTAGTTCTTGTTCTTCCAATAAAAAAGATGTCGGACCCCCTCTAATGTCAGGATGTATCTGGTCGACTATCTTAAACTTGAATCTATGTCCCCCATTTAATAACACATGTTTCGCTAAGGAATTGGTTGTTTTTTCTTTTTCAGTATCGTAAATGTGTTCATAAACTCTGTCACGGAAACGCCGGTCCGTCTTTCCATATAAAACACCGTGCATGTTGTGCACGACGCCAGGTATACCACTGATTTGGAAGTACAATCAAATTTGGAATGAAGACTAAACTTCCGTCTTCTGATTATGAAAGTCTTTCCTACATCCATAAATTTACTGTACCTACAGACACCACAAGTACCAAATACCTGTGTCTCTGTCAAACTTCAATACACTTTTCCTTTCCAATAAATTCTTGAGGTTAAGACCTCTCCTGAAAATCAAGTTTGGGTAGGTACCTAGTTTCTCAACGAGAAAGACATTATTGCTGATGAACTCCCAGTTTTTATATAAGATAGATCTTATCTTAGAACTGTCCTTGCTGTATGTTATAAAACTGCAGTTATAATTTGGGCTTAATCAACAGTCAGATCAGAATTCTGAACAGCATCTTGTGAACCTTGGCTACAGGGGGTATTCAATATGTGTTGGTCAATAAACTCATCCCCCTTAGTACAGGTTAATCACACCACTAGTTCTTTTTGTTTGAACTTCAACTAATGAAGCAATCAATTCAGTGGGGTATACTAGTTGGACATTTGGGTCACCAAGGCAGGGGAATGCCTCATGTTGTGAATACTGCAGCATGGAAGGAGAGGGACAGTTATTTATGGTTATGGTAAGATTTTACTCAACTATTCTTTATTAACAGCTCAAAAAAATGTCAGTGCTTTGCAAAAAAAAAAAAAAAACTGCCATGACAGTTTTCATGTTTACAGCCCCAAAAACATGTTTATACAATGAAAACTAGTAGAAAAAACACAAAAATACAGAAAACAGTAGATTGAACTAGTAATGTAGAAAAGTGTGCAGAGCTGTGCATGAGGGTCCACCAGTATGGTAAATGGGGGAATTATACCAATACTACATGGTAGTAATAGTAGCATGGAAAAAAGTGTTTTGAATTTACCATTTAAATCTCTCGTGTGATGAAATAAATCTAATCAAAGCCATTTTGAGGTTTAAGTAACTAAACCTATATATATATATATATATATATATATATATATATATATATATATATATATATATATACACATTCTACACCATTTTTATTTAGTATATTTTTGTACATAAAAATATTCCTCAAAAAATTCCCTAAAAAACCTTTGCAGATAGTGTCACTTTATGCAAATTCAACACAGTCTTAATAGAGCATTAATAATAATGATAATTATTAATAATAATTTTTTTTCCTACTAGTTTTCATTGTATAAACATGTTTTGGGGCTGTAAACATGAAAACTTTTTTTTTTTTTTGCAAAGCACTGACATTTTTCTGAGATGTTGATAACTTAGTTTTTTTATTCACTCTAGTATACGTGGATGAATATTTACTACATATTGGACAGATGTATTTGTGTATTTAGTGTTTTAGTTTGTTTATGGTTGGATAGCTATGTGTTTTTTCTTGATTTTTTTTTTGTCACAGACCTGGTGAAGGCTTTATTGCATTAGTTAGCCGAAAGCGGTTTTAGTTGTGTTTTTATGTATATGTGTTATGTTTTATTTATATATATATATATATATATATATATATATATATATAAACACACAGACACACAAATATATATATATATATATATATATATATATATATAATTATGCTTTTGTTAATACCTGATCTTGGAATGTGGGTTACAAATGGGTAGGTAGTGTTTCCTTAACTAGGATTTAATTTGATCTAATCGGTAATAGTGTGTGTGTGGGGGTGGGTACTTGCTTCTCTAAAATGCAATTTTATAGCCTTATTTATTTTGTTTGCCATGATAGACTGGTTTAAAATGAAACGATACATATATTGTCCACACCTACCACACCTACTTCTAAGCATACAAAAGGTGATATGTTTAACATTGTTAAAATATTTCTGATTTTTTTGTTACTGAGGATTGCTTGTATGTGACAAATAAAGGCTTGTTACTTTGGAACAGTACCTTGGTTTCATTATTTTTTTTTGGAAATTATTGTGACCGAGCTCTTCAACAAAGTTTTAAGACCACTAATTACTCTGTTTATTTTTTCCTCAACACTCTTGATGGTGAGGTTGGAACTAGACAGATTCCTGTGCTTGCTTATTTTTTATGCTGTAGTAATATGTATACTTGGTAGAAGACTGTGAGGTGTTGGCTTAACGCACTTAAATGGAGCAGACTGAGGTACACCACTGTATACAGCATTAGTGCTAGCTAAATAAATGCTACCGTTTGTTGGAAAGCATGACATTTAGTGGTAGTCATAGGCAAACAGTGTACAGTACAGGACAAAAATGTACATGGCATCATTTCACAGCTAGAGTAATTACAGCATATATGTAACATAATGTTAATTACAGTAGTACCAAGCTGATAAGTGACAGTGAAAATAGTTAAAGTTGTAAACCAGATCAAAATGCAAGTTACTGACCAGCAAGGGAATGTTACAGATGCTCAGAATTTTACTGAATAACATTCTGTATATTTGAAAAGGTAAAAAAAAACTCAGACCCATTGTATCTGTTGCTACAGTTGACTCGTTAGGTTAGACTGACTTATCGCTGATAATAACTGTGTGTGTTACTCTGTAGCCCTCCAGAAGCTGCTGTTGGTCATCTTCCCTGCTTATATTAAGTCAGTACGGGTAGAGAAAGATCGTCTAGTTGTTATGTCTATCCTGGAGGCCATGAATGAAGTGCTGAAGTCCTGCAAGGGAGAAGCTCTCAAGGATCCAGGACGTTTGGATGAGCTAAGCAAAGTTATCCGTGATGTACTACAGAAAAAGGTCAGTGAACGAAAATTCAGGTATGATGAAAGCAAAACAAAAAAAAATGGCTAGTAGTTGCTTACATATAAGGAGAAAGAACTAATATCAAAATCTGAAAGGCGCTAAATTTGATCTGTTGAAAAAAGTTTTAAAATTATCCTCTAGATGAGCATGTCTGAAATTTTAGTGTCCTTTGAGGCAGTTTGAGACAACAGGTTTTTGTTTTTAACAAAATCTGCACTTACCCCCAAGAATCCTCCATCTATTTTTCTTTCCCCTTCCATAAGATGTCCCACCCCCAAAGGAGGTGCCAGCTCCAGACTTTTTATCTACAGCTATTTAAAAGGACAGAAAGAAAAATTGCACTTTTAAATATTTTATCTTTTCTTATTGTCCAGATATTGCTTCCTGTTGTAGTCTATCCGTGCACCTTTTTGCAGAAAATGAACATGTTGTGCTAACTTCTTATTGGTCTTCACAGTTCAAGCTCTGATGTTGAACCTTAAATGTAAATACTGTCTATCTTGCTAGAATTTTCCTCCTCCTGCATGTGCCTTGACCCTTGACTGGCTGCCCCCACCAGTAGCCCTCCATTCCTTAAATTCCCTCATTTGGATGAAAGTTGGTGGGTAGACAGCAACAAATTTCCATTGTGATAGGGTATTTTTTTGCGTGCGTTGACTTAAATGAATGTGTAAGTGAAGCACATTACTAAAGTCATAAGGATATTGTTAGCAGGCCCAGTGAGATCGAAAGAAACTAGTAAGTAAATGAATAAAACATAAAGTTGATGTGCCTCTAGAGCACGCATGTACTGTGTTAGAGGAAGGCCGCAGCTCTACCGAGTAGATCTGTACAGCTGAACTAGAAACTTTTTCAAGTTGATATTAAAGTAATGAAATTCAGCATCCATTTTGTTCTAAAGATGAATCAAGGTGTTGATCCTGGAACAAAGTGAGAGAGAGAGAAAGAAAGTGTACACAAACTGTACAGGTGTGGGGAAGATGAAGAGGCCGTCAAGTCAAAGTTGTAAGGTTCTGTTCCCTATGCAGGAGTCTAAATGAAAGAGAAAACTAGATGTTAGCAAAGTTAGAAACAGCCTGGAAGACACTAATGTTGAATTATGGAACTGAACAGGATTGTTACATGTGTTTTTAAAATGCCTCGAGTTGGTCAAAAGTGATGAAGTGGAAAATCTACAGAACAGAAGAGATCCATTGAGCCTGTCAGATAAGAGCTTATAGAGATCCAAGAAAAGAAGGTCCAGTGGTTTAACAGTCTGACCAGATGAAATTGAATTTAATCTGTACAGCAGACAGAATTGGTAGGGTAATTTACCATGTTTTGGAGGGAGAGGAAAATTGTGTTTCCTAGACTGTTGAATACAAGATGACAGACTGGACAGGGTTTACCTTCACTCAGAAAACTGGAGCTGACACAGACTGTTTTGCAGTATGGAAAATGTAAGCTGATTTTGGTGGCTTTTAGATCATGTTATATGAGAGAGCGAGCATTGTTGAAATAGTGGTAAACAGGGTGTCACTTGGCTGCTGCAGATTTATTTATTTATTTTTATTTTACATTTGTTAACCGGGAAAGTCCGACTGGTTACATATCCATTTTCATTGGAGGCCCGGGGAGAAAAGCTCCGCATTAAAAAAAAAAAAAAAAAATTTGTAACACTTAAAATGCAGGTTACAGAGATATATCTAGAAAGTTAACAAATCAAAGACAAATTCAAATTAAGGTTACATTTAGATAGGAAATAATAAAAAAAAACATTGTTGGTGATAGAATAAATATACAGGGAAAACAGTAATTTAAGACAAGTGTGTCTATAAGAAAAAGGATTTTCAGTTGGAAAGTAAGGATGATGATTAAGAGAAGGTAGGTTAGGTAAGAATTTTATTTAGTATGGACAGAATAGTAAGTTGTTTATGTATACAGATTTGCCAATGTTTTTAGAATATGATTATGTAGAGTGGACACTGCGACAGGATATGCTTTGATATGATTTGAGAGTAAAAGGAAAAAGATATTTAAGTCATCTTTCCTGGAAGTTATGAAAATGTAGTGGAAGTGAAGTTAAATGAGTTTTAATGATCTGGAGAAGGCTAATTAGAAAAATAAAAGAGCCTATATGCTTGATTTGGGTGGAAAGAAAAATGGAGAGACCCTGGACATGAGACATGTGCAAGTCAATAAAGTCCAAAGATAAATGACAAGAAAAGTCTGATTCATATAAGATATCACTGTTCGTACGGAGCCAAGATGGCTGTGCCGGTTGAAAGGAGCTATGCAAACTTACTCAGATGTAGATTACAGTGAAAGATACATAAAGGGTCTGAGGACTGAGTAAATGTTCATTGAATATATTGGACTGTTGGATTTGATGAAAATAATGAATTCATGACTTGATGTTTGAAGATAACTGCAAGGTTTGAACATTTTTTTCTTTCTTTTATTTGAAATTGAGATTGTAGAGTGAGTGAATTTAAAAGAATAATTTTTAATGTCTTTGAATAACAGATAAAATAAATGTGTATGCAAAATAATATAAATGTGATTGTCACCTGTTGATGGCACCATTGCTACCATTGTGAAGGACAGATAGCATAAATGGGGATGGTTGAATTCTACTACTACCAGCCAGTTGTGAAGAAAGGTCTTAGTGTGCACCAGGAGGAAGAGGTCTTGTCACACCACAATTACCCAGAAGGTTAAAATAAAAAGTGCACACAAGTATAATTGTATTAAGTTCACAAAATGCAAACTGGCCTCAACAGCATAAAGGAAATGTACACAGCTGTCTTTGGTATGGGCTTCTAGCATCCTCATCCAGACTGCACTGCACACAGGCCACATACAGAACTGAGTAATTGGCCTAGCACCCCACAGCCTTTTATCACCACTCTGTGAACTGTAATATCTTCCAGTGCCATTACCTTAGCTAACTGATTTTCACACAGACTATTATCCCACATGTACTTGGTATAGTATGAGTAACTCCATGTTGGGTAAGGCCAGAGACCACAAAGTACCTACTATTCTTGAGTTATTCATTATATATATATATATATATATATATATATATATATATATATATATATATATATATATATATATATATATAGGAGCACTTTAATTAATCAGAACTCCCAAACCTAGTCATATGTATGTCAACATACATTAGTCAATAAAACAGGTGTGCAAAACTGAAAAATCCCTGGGGTGGGAAATGTGCCCCTTCCCTGGTGATTTGTGCAGTCTTCGAGTTTAGTATATTTATGTAATCTGAAGTAGGTGTGGTGGTTTGCCCCCTGCAGAAAAGCCAGTAATTTTCTTTTGCATAATCCCAGGTTGTGCCTTGGCACATGCGCTTCAGGATGTCTTTTTTTTTTTTTTTTTTTTTTTTTTTAAACTGTATACACACTCTCCCTCTCACAGCCACAGTATCTTAAAAGTGAATAATCTTAAACAATAAAACAGTGCAGATACAAATTAAATTGGAAGAGGAATAAGAAAGTGACCACAGAAGCTTAAAGCAGCATTTTTATCATGAGCAGAGAATGTACAGAAAAATTTAGTCAACTAAATATCCTGGCTGTGTCTTAAAACAAATACTGGACTTGACTTAAATAAACAGACAGACAGTGTTCTCCTGAATGTACTAAGGTCTTATAAGAGTGATAAAAGTACTAAGGTCTTATAAAAAGAGTGATGAAAAACAAAGAATATTTATACATTTCTGTTCAGAGAACTAGGGATCATTTCATTTTTTTTAGCAAAAGAACATTATTTTAGTTGCACATTTTTCCATAGCAAAGGTAACTAAATCAGTTCTTCCAAATGTAAAACATAAGTGCTTAACTACATCTGTCCTGAATAATAGAAGCAGCCAGCACAGAAGATCATGTATACATCTCTTAACTGTCTGCATTTTAATATCTGCTTTCTTTTCACAGTATGCATGTGCTATATTTTTCAAGACTGTAAGGTTTGTGAACTATTTTATATTGTTAATGCTGTTATTTTACAAAAATGTTGGCTGATGTTTGGGAACAGATGTAAAACTAGAATATAATCGCACATGTTGAAACTAACAGTTGGATTTCTTTAGAAAGCACTTGGTCAAGTTCACCAGTGTCTTTTGAGAAGAGGGCCTATTTATATGACATCCTGTATGTTCAACCTGGGTAAGGGTTGCAGTTATTTTTCTGAATGAACTGGTTGAGTAACTAAAAGATTATTCAAAATTATTGCTTTGATATCAGTGAATTTTATTTTTTTAACACATTGTAATGTGCACAGTAGCTGTTTATAGTTGAACAAGTTACAAGTGAATACCTCCATGCTGATGTTTAAGTGATTCTTGAAATAGTATATATGTTGAGTAGGTGGTAAAACCTGGGATATTAATGATTAGGTAGAAAATTTTGCATAATGTCTTTACATCACTGTTCAATTTGCTTGATAGTAATGTGATGTAGTTCTAATTGTGGAATAGTCCTAAACATTTATGTATGATGGTGAAAGCAAAAGCTGGCTATAATTAGATATAGCAAGTGGAGTTAGATGAGTGTGCCCATACAAAAAAGAACTATGGAGAGCCAGCGATATTTCTGTAATGCAGGTAAAAGGTAATACGTGGTTGTAGTGCCTCTAGAAAGGGAAGTGGAAATAATGAAGAGTAAATGGTGTGACAGTGTGACATATGTTACACTAAATGGATCTGTGCATTACAGTGTGAGATTGTCCTAAATTGTTGTGCGTGACAGTTTTGCTTTGGGTGCCTTAGTTCATTAAGAGACATTGATATTTGCTTGTTTAGGGCTTGTTGCCTCCTGTCAGATTGCTGATTAGAGGTGAGGAAGATGCATGTGGTTAAGCAGAGGCATGCATAAGCTGGAAGAGGATATTTCTAAAAGCCATGCAGAATGAGAAAGAAAACTTGAGACATTTGTATGACTGAAGTTTTGGAAAAGCAAAACAGTACAAACAAGAGCGATTGCTGAAAAGGGTTGTGATATCATGCACACACTTAATGTTAGCTGAGTGTCTAGAAGACTTAGTAGCGATGGAAATAGAATAGGTTACAGATTGTATTGTCCCAGGGCAATAGTGCAGGTAAAAACTTAACTCTTTGCTGATTGAGAGCATTTTGGAATAAATGACAGGTGTTTTGGGTAACATATATTAGAGGTGACGTTAGCCAGTAACTATATTAAATGAGAAGTTTGATAGGGATGATATATATAGGGGTGTTTTGATTAAGGACTGAAGAAATCTTTAGGGATTTCAGCTGTATTGAATGTTATATAAGAGGTGATTTATTGCAAATACAGAGTGCACAGGAAAATGTTATCATCCCACTTGGGATACTGGGGAGATGATTTCAACATCTGAATTAATTATACTGCAGAAATAATAGCATCTGTAGATTGTATTAATTCTGTCTACCATAGCTTGGCATGTAGAGGTGTGATACAGGTTATAAAGACATGCGTCTGGAGCGTTTCTCCCTGGGCCTCCGCTGAAAATTGGCTTGTACCAAGTTGGACTTTCCTGTTTAACAGTTGTTAAATAAATACATATTAATTCATCCAAGTATGGAGCACCTTGCCTCAGGGCTGTTTTACTTCAGTGGAGCACAGCAACATGGTCATGATTGCTTGACAAGTAGTCAAGATGGTTGCTCTTTGCTGTTTCCCCATTACAGTTCACCAGATATAACAGTTTAGGTTGCCTTAGGTAAAATCAGTTTCCCTTCCTTCCCTTGTATTCCTCAGTGGACATTGTAACTTTAGTTTTTTTTTTTTTTTTTTTTTTGTAATTCTTCGTATATTGTGACTGCATTAATTGATCTGATGTCACTTTTCAATTCTATCCTCAACTGATGGTTTTGGATCCGAACCCTCGGATCTGACACAGCCTTTGCTAAAGCTCATGGCAACCTAAAACTCTCAAGCTTCGGCAATACCCATAATGCACCAACCTTAAGTACCTCAGATCTCATTTGACACCACGTGAAAGACATGGTGACTGTTACCAAAGAGACTGTTTTTTCATTCCTTTTTATAAAACTTAAACTTTATTTCTTCACATTTTTCCAACTTTGCTGATCCTCCCTTACCTTTCTGTACAGATGTACTATAGTATCCCTTTCTTTTCTCCTTGTACTTGCGTAATTACTATTGCTAGTATTTAAATGTCCCTCTATATGTGTAGCTTACTGAATTTACCATTGTGGAAATCCTTCCCTTTTTCTAAAAGCCTTTAATCTTACTTTTGCTGTTGACTGTTTTTTTTTTCATTAGTTACAATATGGCAGACAAGAGCCATGCAGGGTTCAGAAAATGCAGAGTGTGGGCATAATATTCCAATGTCAGATGCCCACACTGTGTGTATATTGTGTGGGACTGTTGCATCTTCAGGAAGACTGCTCAATCTGCCACAGTTTTAATCCCAGAGCACTAAATGAAGCCAAAAATAAATTTATCCTAAAAAGCTTGCATCCCTCAGCTTTCGGTGAAGCTATATGTGGAGAATAATCCCCAAAATCCAAATGGCCTGAAATTTCTTCTCCAAAATCAACTGTCTGAGCCTTCTAAGAAAAAGGTCAAAATGGATCCGACTTCATACTTGGATCCAAGAAAGAAAAAGCAGAAAATGCCAAATCTGATCCAAGAAAGAAAAAGCAGAAAATGCCAAATCTGATGCCCATTGATCCTAAAAAAGAATTCAGACCCGTCTGATTCAGTAATTTGCTTACCTATAACAAAGTACTCTGCATCTGTAGACCCTGTTCCTTTGAGAGTACCCTTCACCCTTCTTGGAGAGACCAAGGGTCCTTATCCTTGGTTTTAACTCATTCTTCTGTGTGCTTAACAGAAGAAGATATGGAAAGAGTGGTGCGGAAGATTCTCTCAGCACAGAGGCAGATGGGTGCCCTTTCACCTCTTACCCCTTTGGGTTAGGAGGTCTGTCTTTCATCCACACCCCACTACAAGTTCCTACTCAGACTCCTGTCATGGTCCGAGTCCTTGGATTCAAGCCATCCATCTCCATCTGGCTCAGATCTGAAAATAGCAGTATCTTTGGATCTGAGGCCAGCTCTGAGTATTCTGGTTCATTTGGATCCCGAGAGCTCTCGGAGCCAAAGCTTCCCTGTCGGGCCTGAGGTGTTGCAGTCAACTCCAAAGTTGTCAGAGCAGTCTGCACCTCAGAGCCTCAGCACAGGGTAGCTCGACTCTGGTTTCTGCCTCGAGGCAATTACCTTTATAACGAGAGGGGACAGTGGCCCAAAAGCTTGTCTTTCCAGATTTGATGTCAGCTCCCTCTCTGGGGCGGTCTGCCTTTGAGGCTATGGAGAGAGTTTTGTCTGCCTTGGCAGAACAGATGGAGCTAACCCGTTCAGACCTCCAGTCAGCAGCCTTGATGTCTCTGAGCATGGAGCCTCGCCACTCTCTTCTGCAGAGACCGCCAGTATGAGAGCCCCAGGTTTCTCCACAGGGTATCTTAATTTCTTCTGACACTTCCCCAGAGCATCCCACTGAGGAGGTCCCTAAGAAGAAAACATGCAAGATAAAGCACTTGGACTCCCCAGGGGAGCCTATCACAGAAGATACAGACTTCGATGAAGGTGAAGGATCCCCATGGTCACCCCCTGAAGATATCTGTTTTGGAGATGACCTTGAAATCTTAAAACAGAGAGGTCTGAATTCCTGGAGACATTTTCTCTACTGGCCCATCTACCTCATGGGTGACTCTTCCCATTGATGAGCTCATTAATTTAGTCTCTCGGCAGGCATGGAAGGAACCTGACACGGTTGAGCCAATGCCTCGGAGACCATAGTTGTAGCAGTGGCCACCAAAAAGGAACTTTCTGAGGAGAGTTCTTCCACTGTTCACCCCCCCCCCCCAACAGGGAGTCGAGGCAATAGACAGGTTAGGGAAGCTTGCCTATGCTTCAGCGACCTTTGCCTTAAGATCACTGAATTACTTCGCACATTTTACAAGACTTCAGAGGGACTTGATTAAGAAACTCTTGAATACCCTCTCAGGATCTGTTTTTGAAGAAGTCCAATCATTCATTACTTTTCAGTTGGGTACCCTGCAATCAATTTCAGATTCTTCCATGAGGATTATTTTGAACATAGCCGAAGAGTAACTCAAGGGCATTGGGTTCAGGGATTTTCATCAGGAGGCATGCCTGGATGAGCTGGTGATTTTGCGAAGCCCTTCAAGTCTTCGTCAATGCCTATTTTGATGGCACATCATCGTTTGGCCCCAGAGTAAAGGACATATCGTCCAGGTGTGAGAAGGATATAAAGACCCTGTCTGCCATGGGCCTGCATTTTTTTGACCCCTCAAAAATCCTTTTCTAGGAATCAATAAGGTGATCGAAAAATGTGGTTCAAGAAATCACAGGGTCCTTTCCAGGGCACACATGGAGAAAGTTCCTCAAGGAGTAGATGGGAGGAATTTTAATAGTCAACACCTCCCCCGAGGCAGAGGAGGCCCACAAAACCAGGGGTCCAGAGATTGATTCTTTGATAGACCTTACCAGCCCTCCTGAAAGAAGGCCTGATTGCCCTCCTCTGGAGGCAATCAAGGGTCAATTGTCCCTGCACCAGAGAACCTGGCTAGACTTAACAAAAGATACTTGGTTCAGAAGATTATTTCCAGAAGTTATACAATTCCCTTTTCCCTTCCTCCTCCAGTCTCAAGAAAAATCCTCTATGTTCCACCCATTCAGAGGGAACAAGAACAGTATTTCATATACAAAAGCTGCTAGAAAAATCCAAGTGGTCCCATCAGACCAGATAGAATCCGGAACTTACTCTAGGTTCTTTTTAGTGCCAAAGAAAACAGGGAACTGTAGACCAATTTTGAATCTCAGCAACTTAAATCAGTTTGACACACCAAGTTTTAGATGTCACAGTTCACTCCATTCTCCCACTTCTGGGCAAGGACAACTGGATGTGCTTGATAGGCCTTCAGGATGCATACTATCACATAAAGATGAACAGACGATCCAGAAGGTATGTATTTATTTATTGCCATTTGTTGACCGGGAAAGTCCACTGGGTCATAAACCAGTTTTCAGTAGAGGCCCTGGGGAGAAAAGCTCCACAGACATTGTAATGTTCCACAAAAAAATAGAGTTAATACAGAAATATGCATACAATACATAGGGCAGGTAAATTGGTACAAAGTGAATTTAGAACATTTAAATATTAATAGACTGTAAAGATAGAGAGTAAAATACTATTTTTCAATTGCATAATGTAATCAAGTGTAAATACAATGTTGTAAGTTGGAAAATTGGTAATATAAAGAGGAAGGAGTTAATGCAGTAGAGGTTTTAGAAGTAGGGTCTGAGTAGTTACTTGTGTATAATTAAGAAGACTTGCAGTATATTTCACAGGTGCAGGTAGGATTATTTAGATAGTGTTTTTTTAGTGCAGTTTTGAAGGCTTTTATGGAGTCAAGCTGAGTAATGTTGGAAGGTAGGGCATTCCGTAGTTTGTCCATCCCTTTTGTTGAGTTTAGTTGCATTTAAAATTTGCTTGTTTGTGGACCGGAAGGTGTATGTGTACAGAATCGATTGGAGTGCAGGGCAGCTATTAAGTTTGAATACTAGCTTGTGGGTGAGTGTTGGAGTAATGCCGATGGTGGTGAAATTCAAGCCAGGACAGGTTAGTAATAGCGCTACTTGGGGTTGGTGCATTATTGGTAGGGGAGAAGCTCGAGTGTTTTAGGTTACCCTGAGTTGTATCTAAGGGATTGGATCCGAACCCATCAGTTGAGGAAGAATGAAAGTGGACAACACAGATGGAATGTTAAGGTGAGTACATAACTTTTTTAAACCACATCAGCTTATGTCAGTCTATTGCTTCGCCTATGCCTAAATATGTAAAATACAGTGAAATGTTCCTCTTGCTTATATATTTTTATTCATTTTGCTGCCACTGCCTACTGTTTGCCAGCCCCCTCCAGGCTATTTGGATAATCCATTCCTAATCTTAGGGGTGATGGTTGATGAGGAAGGGCCATCATTAAGGCATCCATCAGGGGTGGCTCTTGTTTTCTATTTTTTATCCCCAAGTCCCCATGCACACAGTGCTATGCAAGGGAAGGGGATGTGCAGAAGGTTGTCTGCAGTGGGCATTCCTCCACTTTAGCAAGGATTGTTGCCATCAAGCAACCCAACCCATCAACCTCAAGGCACAGGGGGTGATCTTCCCTGTTGTCATCTAATTTTTACTGTCACCATATGCTCCCTTAAAAGATGAGAGTGGGTCTAGCCCTGTCACTCCTCTCTGTCTGTCTCTCTCTCTCTGCCCGATTTCTCCAATGCCAGTACCCCTACTCAGTCTCTTGAGTCACATCTCCTCTTGCTTATACTTGGCTGTAAGTTCTCACTTTAGGGTATCAAAGTACAGCACTTCATTTCTTGTGTAGAAGTAATACAGAATACAATAGATGTATGCATAGTTGAGTTAAAATATCCTTTTGTATGTTCAGTTAATTCAGGTGCACAGCGAGTATATTACCAGAAGTTGCATACTTAACTATATACACCAACATACAATAACATGGCCTTGGTTAATGAGCAGTTAAGACCATAGGTTCATAGTAGATTACTAGGCTATCGACAGAAGGTAGTTTTAAGCCTAGCCATTTCATTCCAGTGTAATACCGTAGAAATGCTAACCATTACCCGAGATTCCATTTAGTGATGACCGCCCATGTCCAGGAAGGTTGTGGGCTCTATCCCCAGTAAGAATTTATAGTGCCCCATCAACTCATCCAGGTTCCTCTTGAATGGTGTCCTAGAGTTGCTCTGTTTCACATGAATTTGGTAGCCTGTTACAAAGACAAGGCAATTGCTGGGAGATAAATCTGTCCCTCCAGCATGTCCTATTTAAGTTCCAGGCCATATTTAGGTCCCTGGAATGGGTAACCCTAGTCCCATTTGATTTACGGATATGCAACAAGTTCATTAGGTGTGGGTCTTGGTTTGCTGTGTAGGCCAGGCATGTCTCCCCTAAGAATTCAGTCTGATACAGAGTATAGTGACAGGGACTTTAGTTGGTCTGTTTAAGGCACATGCAGGAGCCCCTTGATCATCTCTGTTAGAAACCTCTGAGGACTCTCTAATTGCTGCAGGTGCTTAGTACGGTACATGCCAAATGGGGCGTTATACTCCTTTATAGGAAGGATATGTGCAGAGTATAGGGGGGTTATAACTTCTTTTGCTCTTGAGGCAATGCCTTTATTAATCAAGTGTACTACGTAGAAAGCTTGGTGGTCGAAGTTAAGGTCACAGTCAACTTGTGATCCTAGTTCCCTTACCACTTCATGGCTAGTTAAGGAATTGTTGATTTGATAGTTTGAGGGGACATTGTGCCAAAGGGAATAATAATGCATTTATTTGCATTCAGTTTGAGTTTGAGACTAATACACCAGTCACTGGGCTGTGTGAGATCCTCTTGGAGTATACTGATATTTGGTGAGTCAGTGATTGCACCTAGTATGCAGTTGTCTGCAAACCTGGTCAGCCGCAACCCCTTGGTCTTGATCTGAACTTCTGAGAAGTGTATACCAAACAGTAGGGGACCAAACGCTGACCTTTGTGGCATCCCACTGGTAACAGGTCTGCCAATTGATGTGAAGTCACCCACTTTGTCCAGTTTGTGAGCCAGTTGGCAGCCCATCTTACAGTGAAGGGGTTTACATTCAATTTGCTAAGTTTATCGGTAATGCCTGAATATGGGATTGTGTTGAAAGCCTTTGCCAGGTTGTGGTATGCTGTGTGCAGAGATTTGCCATCGTCAGTGAACTTGGTCACATTTTCAAAGAAATCCACTAGATTTAATAAGCAGGATCTGCTCTTCATGAGACAAATTGGGTAGGATCCTGAGTTTGCAGATCATCTGTCTTTATTTATGAGGTCCATAATGATACGTTCTATGGCCTTACATATGAGGCTGGTCAGGCTTATGGGCCTGTAATTCCCTGGGTCTGTTGCTAGGCCTCCTTTGTGAAGGGGAATAACTGTTGCTGTTCTCCATTCTGCAGGAACAAAGCCTGTGGTTAGGCTATGATTGAAAAGGATACTTTGATTCTAGTTCATGTTTTAGCCTGTTTAGAAGACAGTCTGGGATGTTGTCTTGTCCCACAGAGGCTTTTTTTTTTTGCCTTGGACAAGGCTTTGAGGACCTGTTGTTCAGATATGTAGGGTGGGGGGAAGTTTGGGGGAAGGTTTGTTTTAAGTTAAGAGGGGATAAGCGAGTGAAATTTTTGCCAAACCTATCTGCTAGCAGGTTTTTCCTCTCTGTGGGGTCAGTGTGTGTAATATCATTGGCCACTAGTTCTGCACATGGTAGGTTCCTACCCTTTAGTTTATGTAGGTAGCTGTGAAAAGCCTTATGGTTATCCTTGACTGTACTTGCTAAGTTTCTCTCAAAGACACCCTTGGAGGATTTGACAAGTTGTCTTATTTGCCTGTTGATTATGAGGAGGGTGCTTTCCCATTGCTGAGGCCTTGCCTTTTTCTTGGGCAGCAACTTTGTTTATTGCAAAGTTTGTTGATGCTGGATGTCCACCATGGCAGCTTGTTTTTACTTTATGCTCTGGCTTTGATTCTTTCTGGTACGGCTGAGTTTATACATTTATACAAATGATTGTATAGGGCTTCAGTGTAAGCTTCAACATAGTTACCACTTCTAGCTTGGGGTGGGGCTTGGAATGCATTTATACCTTCATCTAGGAGGGTATAGTTTGCCTTGAAGTTTTTTAGTCTGATTTCACCCTTTGTGAGTTCTGGTGTTAGTGCCAGCTCGAAGGCAACTGATTTGTGGTCAGTTTTAACTAATGAGGGTCTGACAGTTGCAGCAGTGCATCTGTTTGACATGTTCATGAAGACCAGATCCAGAATGTTTGTTCCCCTTGTTGGGCTGTGGGCAATTTGTTCCAGGGCATTTGAATTAACAAGTCAAGGAACTTTTGCGCTAGCGAGTTAAGGCTAGTGTAAGTTTCCCAGTTGATGGTGGGATAATTGAAATCCACCATAACCAGTTTGGTCAAGTAGGCTTCCTGGATGTTGGGACCCATGGAGGAGGATCTGTAACTGGCTATGACTTTGAATGGGGGTCTTACCCCACCGTAACTGGACCTGGAGCAACTCAATGGAGTTGTTCAGTCTAACTAGACAGGAGGAGAATTTATCTCAAATATAGGTTGAAACACCACCTCCCTTGGTTTTCACACGTTCATTTTGCAGTCTAAAGGTGTGGAAGGTATTGTAGTCTTGCAAGACCAGGGTACTTTCTGGAGTCTTGAACCAGGTTTCTTTGACTGCACAGACATCTACATCATCTAGTGATAGAAGTGCTTCTAGGAGTTCAGTTTTTGGTTTAAGCTCCCCTTTGAATGACACCAAAAACTGAGCCAGTTATTGAAATCAGTGATGTTTTGTTTATACTGTGCATCACTCTAGGTGAGGGTAGTATGGTACTCAAGGCTAGGGACATAGCTGCCTAGGACACATACTTGGCGCTGAACCATGTCTTTCTTCATATAGTCAGGTGAGGTACATCTCTGGTTATCACACCAACATGAACTATGACAGAGTCATAATGGTACTTGCTGCTGAGAGTGAGTGCATGCATGATCTGGCAGCTGACCATGACTTTCTCCTTGTCCAACCTGGTGAGTGGGACATCCGTGTGTCTCGCTATTGAGTCTCCAATGACCAGAAAATTTGTTTTGAGTGTTGCGCCTTACTGGCTTAGTGTGTGAGGCATTGGTGTTGCTATGTGTCATGGGTGCTGTGGGGACTGTTAGTTGTAGCAGTCTTGTGCTTTGGAAGTCTTTGGTGTTTCGGTAAGTTTGAGAGTACATCCACATATGTGGATTTACTTGATGCGTACTATGTATATGATGAGTGCTACTATGAGTATAGATAGTGGAGGGTGAGTTTTACAACCTTCTCCATGTCACTGTTTTGAGAGAGCGAGCATGGATTCTTGATTCTTGGTGTAAATGCATGTCTCGCACTCTGTACTAGAGTGTGTTATTAGTAAAGGGTTGTCTGTGTACATGAGGCAATTGCTACACTGCCTCAAGAGACCCAAGTCAACAAGGTTGCCAGGAGAAACGAGGGTAGTCCAACTGTCCACAATGCTAGGTTGAAGACTGTTGGCACTAGGGGTGGCTATTCAGAATCGATCATGGAGGATCTCTGTAGGTGGATATTTCTGCCTGAGTTTTAGGGAAAATTTGTTGAATTTAACTGTCTGGCTTTACTGGACTGCTGTGCGACAGGCAAACAAGCAAAAACCTGTTCAAATGCAGAATCTAGATACCAGAAGCTAAAAACTTGAAACAAAAAATCAAATGGACCCAATTAGGATGCTTGTTCCAAGCCCTAGACCAGCCTTCTTTTACCAGACAGAGCACAATTCTCTCACAAGTCCAGATAGGCTCCTTCCAGTCCAAGATGGCCAGGAAAATGTGCTCGGAACAAACAAACCACTACAGACAGTTCCAGAAGCAGCAAGCCTGTGACTGGACTATGCTTGCAGCTACTAGCTACTCTAGTTGCTTCCCCCTTTTAGTTGTACATGAAATGATGTTTGCAAACATGTTCATTAAAGTGGAACATTCCTTTTGTGTATCTAAAGTCAGTGCTGCTGTTTGTTCCCCACTAAAATTGCCCCAAATTACTTTGGCAGCAAAATAAAAGTGAAATATTTTTCTTGCATACATTTCTTATATACTTGTAGGTTATCACAGCATACCACTTGTCAAGGACTTGAGACCATATTGCTCTCTGTTTCTCCATTAAGCACTAACCAAGTCATATTCAGAGCTATTTTTGCTTTGTAACACATAATGGCTGCTTATCAGAAGTAAAAACTCAATACTGCAAGTCCTTTCACAAAATGCATGCGTGGGGGGAGAAAAATAATGCAAAAACCTCACATTCACACTTTAAAATGGTATAAACCTCAACACCTCTTTTCCTTATATATACTAACTCCAGGATTAATGTACATCTAGTAGGGAAAATTCTCCAATATATTGTACTCTCAGAATTGGTATACATCAGTCCTGTTTGCCACCATTTTAGTTTCCCATTCCTTTTAGTGAGCAGGCAGATGTGTCTTACTCATTGCTGTCCCTTCTTGTCCTCATTGCACTTCGACTGTTATTCTATATGTACCTCAGCTGATAGAAAAGGCTCTGCCTGTGACTCAGCAAATTGGCTATTTTTTTATATTTTAATTAGATAATCTAATGCTGGGGTATTAGACTTTGAAAACTTGGTTTTGTAATGGGGGAGTTGTTAGATATTATGAATATAAAGCCGAAATTAATTATGTTGTAAATATGCTGAAAGAAAAAGTTTGCTTGAATATATGTATAGAGTTTACAATGTGCATTCATACTATATGTATAACAGATAGGCTTCTCTTCACAGCATCAGAAAATGCCTAACAAAGCAATACTGGAAAACAAGCATTACATGATTTTCTCATGTTTGTAGAACAAATATCAATTAACAGACATCCTTTTTTATAAATTCAGCAATACGTGATGTTTTTCCAGTAGGAACAGCTTATACAGATGTTTCCTTTCAGAATGGCATCCTCACATCAGCAAAAGTGCTTAAATCACAAAAGGACAATAGAAAAGTCTAAAAACAGACATTATGTGACTTCCCAGGAAATGTGTGCGTGACTAGCTTTGTATATAGCAATTGTAGTAATTCTGTTATGTGAGAGAAGGACAGAGAGAGGTATTTTGTAGAAGTCATCATTCATATCTGTAATGAAGGAAAACTTTGTAAATATATGCTACAAATCTGACAGACTACGTGTGGTTTGTTATAAAATAAGTTATCTGTAACTGTGCTTATAGCTGCAAAATATATTTCTTTATCAGTGTGCAATTTGAAAGACTTGGTGCTTTAAACAGACTACAGATGGAGTCATGATGTGTCTCTGATTCAGCAGTAAACAACAAGCAAGCAAGCAGCAGTAAGCAGAGAGCAGCTCAATATAATTTTTTCAATGGTGACCCTGACGTGATAGTATTAAATTGTATTTACAACCTGTTAAACTGTAAAGCTATACAAGAGATAGTTTAAAAAACAAGAGATGGCTTAAAATTGATAAAGCTATACAAGACAGAATAAAGATATGCAAAATGCATAAATGTTTCTAATAGCAAGAATGGTCACTATTTTCAATATGTTTTTGACAAAACAATGTTGGTATAAAAAAGCATGAATATTTTAATTGCTGAGTATGTAGTTTAAAATAACAGGACATATGCATTTGGTGGCAATTCCACTAGATATTTCTAAAGAGACAAACATTTTCCAAGATTTTGCTTAATATTAATGTTATTAAATTTGTAAGATTAGACTAAATGTACTTTATAGTCTTTGTATGTACAAATGCAGAAGAATTCAGTACAAATGAGATTAATGTCTAGTAATAAATATGTGTGAAAAAACATATTTAAATAAAAAATGGGTCCAGGGTACCTACTAGATTGAAATGCATAAATAGCAAACAGTCTGTGTAAATACATACTGATCAGGATACATTGTAATAAGTTCAAAAGTAATTTGTCAAGTTGTAATATCACTGGTTTTACCCCAGTAAAATAATTGCTTTCAAATAAGTATTATCTAAGCTCAGTTCAGTACTTTATGTTCACTTCACTGTCAATCAAGATGTTAATGGGCAATTCAGAGACATGACCACAATCTTATGGTTAAAATGACATTAAAACTGTATATTTTCAGCAGTGTATAAATGCTTGCAGTAGCACATAGTTATTGTCTCATAATTAATTCAACAGTTGCAAAGAGTTAATGAAACAATTCTAAGTCATAAATTAAATTATGTGATTGCAAAATAATAAATTAATCAAGTAAAATTAAAACAGACACAGCTCATAACTGATAAAATATTTTCACAGAATGGTCTGCAAAAGAAAAAGTTGTTAAATACATTCAGGTTTGGTAGTAATACATGTTTTCATTGTATTAACTATGTAAAATTGCATTTTGACTTGTATCAAAAAAGACTAAAGGTTTTATATAAAAATTATGTGTTTTTATATAGAATGTTTTGAGTATGTTTAAAAACAGAGGGAATTGTTAGATATTATGAATATAAAGCTGAAATTAATTATGTTGTAAATATGCTGAAATAAAAAGTTTGCTTGAATATATGTATAGAGTTTACAATGTGCATTCATACTATATGTATAACAGATAGGCTTCTCTTCACAGCATCAGAAAATGCCTAAGAAAGCAATACTGGAAAACAAGCATTACATGATTTTCTCATGTTTGTAGAACAAATATCAATTAACAAATATCCTTTTTTATAAATTCAGCAATACGTGATGTTTTTCCAGTAGGAACAGCTTATACAGATGTTTCCTTTCAGAATGGCATCCTCACATCAGCAAAATTGCTTAAATCACAAAAGGACAATAGAAAAGTCTAAAAACAGACATTATGTGACTTCCCAGGAAATGTGTGCGTGACTAGCTTTGTATATAGCAATTGTAGTAATTCAGTTATGTGAGAGAAGGACAGAGAGAGGTATTTTGTAGAAGTCATCATTCATATCTGTAATGAAGGAAAACTTTGTAAATATATGCTACAAATCTGACAGACTACGTGTGGTTTGTTATAAAATAAGTTATCTGTAACTGTGCTTATAGCTGCAAAATATATTTCTTTATCAGTGTGCAATTTGAAAGACTTGGTGCTTTAAACAGACTACAGATGGAGTCATGATGTGTCTCTGATTCAGCAGTAAACAACAAGCAAGCAAGCAGCAGTAAGCAGAGAGCAGCTCAATATAATTTTTTCAGGAGTAAGCGTACTAGTAAGTAATGGACTGTATTTGGGAAAGGAGAGAGAGCTTTATGTAGTGTAGTAGAGTCAACAGAAGGACCACAGTCAAGTCCTCTTGTGAGGGAGCTATACCCACTCTTTCTTCTCTCCTTCATCCTTTTCTGTCATCAGACATCTTTCTCTGGAGACTTAAGGGGTCCTAATGGAGAGTTAAGTCAGCAAGCAAAGGAGAGTGGTACTGCTGAAATTGAGTTCATCCTCAAGTCTTGGTGAGTACCTTCATAAGGTGGACCCTGTTTTTCACAAAATCTCACCAATACAACACTGATATATAGACTGTGCTTGTATAGCATATATCATGGACAGAAGTAGGTCAAAAATTAAAAAAGATAGCTGGGTGCACAAGACCCCGGATAAAAAAGTGCCCAATTCTGGTAGGCGCACTGGTGCTACGATAGGAAAAAATGACGGTGTAGAATCCTCAAAATACAGAAGCATTCCTGCAATGAGGCTAGGCCAGGCCCAGGGGGAGGATGGCTCCCCTATTGTAGAAGGAAGTAGCAGTCCACAAAATCACAAAAACTGATAGACAATAGAGTGGACTGTTGAGGGTAAGTAAGAAACTATGTATTGTTACTATTATACAAAAAGCCGTGAATTTCCAGATACAAGATATGCAAAAACATTGAGAGAAATGAGAGGAAAGAAAAATGTTTCCACAAGAAAAACTGTCAGAAGCCTCAAATAAAAATTTGTGTTCATTAATGCAACAGATGTATGAAAAACATTATATAGACCAAGAAACTTTGATCTGTTTGGAAAAAGAAGCATCTGAGGAAGTGTGATAATATAAACAACAAAACTTAGAGATTTTTGAAAAGTATAAAAAAGAAATATAGGCATGGGTAAGAAAGATTTGATATGGTGCAATATTTATGCAAAGTCGAAAGCCAAATCAGTACGAAAAAAGCAGCTCCAAAGATATTCGAAGAGAAATATAGGCAAAGGCGTCCAGATATGGAAAATTTCACAATAAAGAAAATATCCCAGGGGGAATGTAGAAAAGAAGATTAGTAAAGCAGAAGTTAAAAAAAATAGAAGCTGAAGTTATGAAATGTCTGCGAAGTGAAAGATTTGGTGTATACGGTCTAACACAGGTTACATCATAGCATGATGGAACGAGTCCCCAAAATAAGAAGAAACAGGAAGATGAGGAGACCTCTGAAGAAGAAATATGGACATGGGAAAGAAAATGATTTAATATGGTGTAATTGTGCAAAGGAGAAAGCAAAACGAATCAATACCAAAAGAGCAACAGCAAAGATATTTGAAGAGAAATACAGGAATCTGGACATAGAAAACTTTACAATACAAAAAAATAAGACAAAAGAGGAAAAGTAGAAAAGATGATTAGTAGTGGAGAAGTTAAAGAAATAGAAACTGAAGATATGGAGTACCTGTAAATTGAAGGGCCAGTGTAGAAAATCTAACTCCGACAGCACCACAGCAGGATAGAGCAATAGTAATCCAAATTTAGGAGAAACCAGTGAAACCGGAAGCAACCGGCCTATTGTCATGTGAAGATATTTTGGAGCCTTCCACAGGAAACCAGTATAAATGTTCACTTGAAGCTGGACAGCAAAGGAAGGAACAGGAAAATGTGGCAACTCTGGAGCAGTAGATGTTGAGTGATAGATCAGTGAATCCCATATGACAGGGCAACGGATGACACAGGATGAAGTTGAAGAGAATGTGCCACAGGAAGATGCTATAGAACCTTCTACAGAATGCCAACAGAAAATGGAGAGCAAAAAAGTGCCCTCAGTTTAAAAGAAAATGAGCTAAGAGAAGAGTTGTTTAATTTAACAGAGATAGACATATTAAGATCAATGAATGAGACTGAAGAAAGTCAAAAAACCCACAAAGCCAGAGGTTTGAGAAAACAAATGAACACAGTAATTAGGACTGTCCACAGAGATCCATGCGATATAACAGAAATAAACAGGATATATTACTCTGCAGCTAAATTAATAACAGATAAAATTCTACCACAAGAGCATGGGGTAGTAAGGGAAAGGAAGGGGAGAAACTGAATACCATCATGGAAGTATCGAATAAACTATAAAGCAGTTAAGACAAGAAGTGTCTCTGTTAGAGGAGTATAGAAGAGGGAACCGATCAAAAATACTCGGACATGATAAAAGCAGTGTGCAGTATTATAACTGATCAGGAGCTATTATGCACTGTCACAAATAAAGTAAAAATGTCAACACAGACAGAAAAACTTAGAAGATACACAGGTAAATAGAATTGAAAAGTACAAAGTAAGCAATGTATTGATGACCCCAAAATGTTTTATAGAGAACTGGGAAACAAGGTAAAAGGAATTGAAAGACCACCCAAAAAAGAAATAGATACATTTTGGAGAAGTATTTATTAAGATCCTGTGGAGCATAACAATGATGCTAAATGAATAGAAGAAGTAAAATAAAGTATGAGAAGTTCAAAGGTACAGGATATGAAATGGGATAACAGCTAGAGAGATTGCAACAAAGTTAAGAAAAGCCTCTAATTAGAAAACACCAGGCCCAGATGCACTACCTAACTTCTGGTTAAAAGTATTAACATCTTTGAAGAAGATTTAGCCATGAATAAGAACTATTTATATGTGAACCCTGAACAGTCACCAACCTGGCTAACAGCAGGAGAAACAATGCTCCTACGTAAGAGTGAACCTGCAAGTTACCCCAAAAATTATAGACCAATAACTTGCCTTCCAAGTTTCCAACTACATATAAACTGTACATCGGAATTGATGCCGATAGAGTTAATAGTAATTTAAAAGAAAACTCTGTTATGGCAGTAGAGCAAAAGGGCAATAAAAGAAAGTCGAACAAAGGATCATGTGTTGCTAAGTAGTCGTAATGGAGAACTGTATAAAAGGAAGAATCTAAGTATGGCATGGACTGACTTCAAAAAAGCATTTGTTAGTATCCCATATCCATGGATAAGAGTGCTTAAATGTATAACATATGTCCTACGCTTATCAACTACATTACAGTGACCCTGAAACAGTGACAGACCACTTTGCAATTAAGCCATGATAAAGGGCAGATTGTTATTCCAGAGATAAAAATCCAAAGGGGGATATTCCAGGGTGACTCCCTGTCACCTCTGGCATTCTATCTTGCCCTTAAGCCATTAAGCTGTCTACTTAACAGATTAGGCCATGGCTATAATTTGGCTCCTGGAAAACAAAGTGTAAAGACTTCTCATCTTCTCTGTCGATGATTTAAAACTGTATAGGTCATCAGATGAGGAACTGAAAGCACAAATGCAAGTAGTCGAAACTTTTTCAGGTATAAGAATGGCATTTGGTCTTTAAGTATGCAAATGCAACCTTTAAAGCAGGAAAACTGCAGCACCAAGAAAACATTAGTTTGGGACAAAAATGTGATATAAAAGAACTTGAGCAAGAGAGAGTGCATAAATATTTGAGAATTCATGCAGGATTAACAATAAAACATGAACAAATCGAATAAAACTTAGTAAGGAATATTTTAGAATACTTAAATTAATCCTGAAAACAGAGTTGACATCTATGAACGAAATTCAAGCTGTAAACCAATTTACTCTTCCTGTCCTAACTTACAATTTTGGTTTGATTGAATGGCCCTAAAATGTGTTGGATAGATTACATAGAAAAACGAGAAGGATGCTTCATGCTCACCAAATTATTTATAAAAATCCATTGCATACCAAGATTATATGTTCCTCGTTCCGAAGGAGGTATGGGCCTCCTTGAAAATGATTACATGTATATATCTGCAGTCGTGGGACTGTGCACATATATATTTGCTGACCTCACAGGATCCAAACGTAGTGAAAGTTTTGAAACGTGAGGAGAATAAATCTAAGATGACTTCCTGCTTAGTCTATCAGAAGCATATCAATGTCAAGCGGGAGTGGAAATCAAACCAGTAGATGATAAAAAAACAGGCAGCAACTGAATGTGCCAAGAAAACAAAGGAAAAACAAGGTGAAGGATCAGATGAGAAGGCCAGAAAGGTGGAAAATGCATAAATATAGTTGCAAGTATAGAAAACTTCTGGAAGAACCTCATGTTGATCAAGATCGAACACAGGAATGGTTAAGGAGAGGAGAATTCAAACTAAAAGATGAAAGATTAATACTGGCAGCCCAAGGTAGTGGGTTATGGTGGGTTATGCACACGTTGGTTAAAGTCCTTTGAACATGTGGGAGAGATAGACAAATGTAGGTTTTGTAAAACAGAACTGGAAACAGGCGCACACCTTGTTGCTGGATGGAACATACTAATGGCAGAAGGACTGTATACTGAAATGTATAATAATGTGGCAAGACTATTGTACTGGGGAATTGTGTAAACATTATGGTATTGAAGGAGTTGAAAAACACTGGAAATGTGAGCCGCACAGCATCATAGAAAATGAAGTGTACATCACATGGGATCACCCATTACCAACAGTTCAAAAGATAGATGTGAGAAAAACAGATATAGTGGTCCATGAAAAGAAGACAAAAGTAACACTGATCATTGAAATTGCTACACCCATTGACTACAGTGTCTTGCATACAGAGAGACATGAAGTCATAAAATATCAGGATTTGCGGGGAGAGACGAGAGCAATGTGGAAGAAAGACACCCAGACAGTTCCAATAATATAGGAACAACAGGTCTTAAAAAAAAAAAAAAATCTACAATTGTATTTAGATATGTTACCAATATATTTAACTCCATACAAATTGCAGGAGGAGTCATTACTGGGCACATTACGGGTGCTGCAAAGAGCACTTCTGGCTGATATCAAAGATTGAAACAATACTAGTTTTGTGAAATTTAATCATACTTTGACTTAGGAATGGGGTTCATTCCCATCATGGTAATAGAAACCCAAAAGACGTGGACAAATTAAAGTGAGACTTGGGGGTTTTTGTCACTTGGCCTTTTCCTCTTCTGTCCAGAAAGTAGAGGCTTCAACCCTGCCTGTGACAGCTACCCAGGTTAATTTTGGCCATTTACATATAATTTTTGCCATTTGAGTATTATCAGGTCAACTTAAGCAGTTGTTGATTGTATCGCATTTGTGTTCAGCCAACTGTTGTCAACAATGCTAAATCAAGAGGCCTTTCATTGCGGGTTTGCTTTCAAGTTTCATTAAATTTATTCCAACTGGAAGAGTGGGCTGTGATGTAATGTTTGCTTATATAGTACAGTATTTGTTCTGTGGTAAAATCGTATTGCATAACATTCCCAAGGGAAGTAAACTAACTGTGGTGTACACCATGTCATATTCAATTATTTTTGCTGCAGAATTCAGTGACCATCTTTCTTCAGTTCCATTTATCATGTTGTGATGAAGCTTCATAAGAGATGCAGACGTTCTTTTTTTGAATTTGATTTTTTATTACATTTGTGGTTTAACTGTTTGCTGGAAATTGACTTTTTTTTTCTTGGTGGCTAATGTCCTCAGGAAAGTGTGTGCCTGTAAGAGAGGTTCCCTTTACGAACAATTATCTGAAAATATTTTCCCTAGTGAAGAAATAGTTATAATCAGGAGTGAATGTTATAAAATGGTTAAAAATCCATCCACAACCCCTTTTTCCCATTTTTGCATATGGGGCAGGGTGTCACTTCAACAGTGACAATCCTCTTGTCAAGATTGACACCGCTGGGTGACTTGCCCCGCCACAGCTGTTCTTCCATAACCCACAGTAGTACGTGCACACCTATGGCCAGTTTAGGGTGTCCAGGCTACCTACTGCATGTCTTTGGAATGAAGGAGAAAGCTGGAGCACCTGAATAAGCCCATGCAAACACAGGGAGGACATGCAGAATCCACACAAAAGGCACCCAAGCCGAGAATCAGACCAGAGAACCTCTTGCTTTGGGGTGACGGCGCTATCCACCTCATCACAGTTTTCATATAAAACTATTAAGATGACCCTATTTAAGAACAGCTGTAAGGTTTAGAACTTCATTATTGCATCAATAGGTAGTGCAGGAAAAGGGGATTTGAGACCTCATCCCCCTCAGTCATCTCAGTGCACAGATGAAGTGTAAATAATCACCCAGAGATTGAAAGCACTGTAAGCCCAGAGATAGAGGAGGATGTTGATGGGGGAGGTTATGGAAAGAAAGCTTGTGGCCCCGGAAGACCAAATAAATCTGCTTAAGACTAAGAGTTCTAGCCTCAGTCAGACCTATCTGTCTATAGCAAAGGCCATTGCTTCACTTGTCTTAGGCCCTTCGGGGTCTTAAAGTGGCATAGGAATACAGCTAGAGTGAGGCCTCGGACAATTTAGTCATTTAAGCCACAGTTGGATGCCAGGTGTCATGGGGAGGGAGAGCCTTGCTTGCCTTAAGGAGGATCCTTGTTGATTATTCCCTTCAATTTAAGTATCTGCTTTATTTATTCAAAGTTTCTGAGCAGATTTTCATTCAAATGAATTTTTTGATTGCTCTCTGAGACTTTCCCTGTTTCTGCTGGGCCTTCATCACTGATAACAGCCAAGACCCAGGTGCCCAGTTCTTTGATGCAATTTGCTTTGAAGCTTGATTTGGTTTCTGTACAGTTTATAGGAGTTTTGTCAGCTTTGCAGAGAGCTGTCCTTTTACTTGCCCAGTTCGCATTTACTGTTGCATTCAAGGTCTGTCCTATAAAAGGAAGTCTAACTGCAAAAGAGTCCTTAGAGTCTGTGCCTGTGAGGGAAGATCTGACGTATTTATATCAGATGTAGTGACCTTTGGGATGTTGCATAGATGACAGTGACCCAAATGATCTCTCTCTCCTTTATGGAAACTACTTTTATGTGGGAACACTAAGTAAGAAGTGACCCATCTTTGATGCTACACAGAGATACTTTGAATGCTTGGGCATAAGAACTGAAGACTTTATCTATACCCTTAGACAGAGCAAGCTTTTGATAGTGTCTTTTTAGATCCAAATTCCCTACATCTTACACCCAACAGACCTCACCATTAGGGTGAAGGATTTCTGCAAATCAAGACTGTGTGAAACCATTTCATCAAATAGCCTTGTAACTGTTTGCAGTATTTTTCATGAAGAGCAAGTCCTACCACACCCTCTACTAATGTAACCTAGTCCTAGGTTGCACATCTCAAGATAAATGATATTGATTCAAGCCAGTTTGAAGAACAGACTTGTACATTTGTGGTTTGCTGAAAAGCAACATGATCTATCCATTGAATATCCACATGCATCTGATGAAGAACCCATTTTCAAGTGGATTTCTGTCACTACTTCCAGTCCCAAATGCAGTTCATTTTTATATAGTATTAGATTTCATTAAAAAAAGTCACCGAGTCTTTGCATTAATAGTTGGTAAGAGTTGCTTGGTTTCGTACCTGTCAAGGTTCTTAAGTAAATTGAGCATATGGCAATGACATTTCTTAATGGTCGTCGAAGGCAAGAGTAATAAAACTTTGACTGTGGCTAGATTTGGATAAGCATTCTGTAAAATATAGATGTCCCATGGATACATAATCTGTGATGACTGCCCTGAGGCAGCGACTAAGAGACATAAGTGATTGCGAAGTTTACCCATGAGAGCTAATGGTAAGAGGTAACACTTGAATGGATCTCTAGCCAGAGAAGGAGTTTTTGGTCCAATTTCACAAAAACTTGGAACAAAAATGGAAAATCAACACTGTATGTTATGTTGCATTTCAACCATCCTTTACATGGGTACTCTGTAACTGCCTCTTGAAACAGTGTAATTTTTAATAGCAAGTAGAGGAAGGTGGGCCACAGTACACATAAAAGCTGTTTTGGAAAGAGAAGTCAAACTTGGAAGTAGAAAAGGGTTCTGGCTAAGTAACATGGCTGCAGGTCTGGGGGGTAGATCTTTAGTCAACACTGATTTCTCAACTGATAGTCTTCCCTTGCACAAAATATTGTGGAGTGGGATATGTGCCACTTTATCTTGTGCGAACAATGTTTTGTCCTGTTAGACAAATTGGAAAGAAATTGTAACCCAGAGTTAATGCAGCTTCCACCCTTCTTTGATATGCCAGCTCTGTCAGGAACCACCTGCACCAAGCCCATTTGTGTATATTTGGACTACAGAGCATAAATATGTATTCAAGAGTTGAAAAAGGGTGAAAACACTTTGCTTGATGTTATTTCTGGAATCAAAAAAAGGGTTTGTGGAAGACTTGTCCTTTATTTAGTCTGACCAGACCGGTAGTTTTAAAATATTGAAGATGTTTTCCCTGCAGTCCCTCCTCCTCTTGTTACTAAACAATGACAACTTGATCAGTGTGAGCATAAAGGATAATACTTATCTTTTTTTTAACATGAAACATTTTTATTAAATTTTCACTTATGACCTAGGCTGTCATGAATTTATGTAAATGAAAACTAACCATAGTGACATCATCTCAGCTGCTAGCATTTTACATCACAAACTATATTGATATAATCCCAGTTGTGCAAACATTATAAATCACTTACAAATCTACCCAATCATTGTCAGTTAAACATTACATAGCTCATTCAAGTCTTGCTTTCTTTTAAACCTCATTCTTCCCCTGTATGCTTTGTTCTCTCAATTCCAATTTTTCCTATGCAATTTGCTCCTACCCTTTTTTAAAGATCCCAATTCCAGTTGTTTTTCACTGTTACTATATTCACTGCTTGTAGTACAGTTGATTTAGACTTTGATTTCCATTTTCTAGTAATTGCTTTTTTGGCAGCCACCACAATTAGACTAATCAAGGCCTTACTATGTCTAGGCAGTTCCAATTCTGTATTATAGCTCAGAAAAATTGTTTCCCTAGTTGCACTAATTTGCTCATCCAGTCTGCCAACTCATTACAATCCAAGAAAAGATGTTCCCATTTACCTCTTTCTTCCTCATTACACTTCCAACATTTGCTGTCTACCTGAGGAAAAATTATATGGTGTCTACTTGAGGTATAAAATATCTATGTAAACATTTCCAAGCAAAAATCCTAAATCTTCTAGATTTTGTTGCATATTTGGGAGATGTACATATATCCCCCATTGTTACTTTGAGAATTGCTTATCCAATCTCTTCCCAGTCCTTTCTAAATGCCTCTGATTGATTCATATAGTTATCATGCAATGTTTTATATGCTCTACTCATTATTCTCTTTTTTTAACAGCAGTCTGTGTTCTGGATTCTACTAAAAACAAAACCAGTGCTGTTTTCTTTTAGGACCCCCCCCCCTATTTCTTTCTGTTTGCCTATACTCTGATATCAATCCTCGATAGTGAAGGCATTTCTAACCTGCAGTCCAAATAAATTCTTACTGTCTTCCCATTTTTTTACATTTCCCCCTCTAGTTATTTGCTTCCCAATACCTCGGTTCCTTTGCCAGTTTTCTTCAATAAATTCCATCTCTCTCGTAACTATTGTCTATACCCCTAATTGCAGTCATCCCTATCCACAGAAACTCCTTTCTCCAATTCCGTGTTGGCTTAGTTCTTGGAATACTTTTGCTACTTTGAGTATAATATTCTGTATGATTATTATTCTCCTTATAGGTCTGCATCCAAAATCTCTCTCTCCTTGTTTCTTGAGCTTCCACCCTGTTTCATCATCATCCCTTTCCACTTTGAATTATAGGTTTCTGCTTGTGCTATGTATTTAGGAGCCTTAACAGTGTAGCTCTGAAATACTGCTTCAAACTGGGTGATCCCAATCTACCTTGTTCTGTCGGAAGAATCATTTTATCCCACTTGATTCTTGCCATCTTCCTCTCCCAGTTGAAATTCTTCAGCTCCTTATCAATTGCTGTATACACCTTCTCCTCTGGTTGATAAAAATATACCTGACCTTTTGTATAGGACTAAAGGGACTAAAAACATTTTAACTGCTTGTATCACACTATCCATATCCATATAACAGAGCTTCCAATTCCTCATTTTGTTTTATCTTTTGTTTAGTCTATTCTCACATATCCTTAGCTGCCACACCAGAATTATTTTTAATCTGTTTTCCCAAATACTCCATTTTATCATGTCATCATAAATATGGATAATGCTGAACTAATTCATGTGTGGGTACATAATTTACTGTTATTGCCTTTGTTTTAGCTTGATTAATTTTGTTTCCCAAAAAGATTTGAAATTGTCTCAGTGTTCCACAATACTGTAATGTCCTTTTCTGGTTTTGTCAGATATAAAATAATATCTGCAAATATACCCAGCTTTTCTTGACTACCATACCAATTAAATCCTTGAATTTCTGAGTTCTTTATTTTCTTTGCCAATGGTTCTGAATATAATGCAAATAACAAAAGGGAAAGAGGGCACCCCTCTCTGGTTTCCTCGCTTAAGCAGAAATTATCACACCCCTGTCTGGTTCCCTCTGCTCAAGCAGAAATTATCAGAGGACCATATCCACTTCAATTTTCTCCTCTGATCCCTCAAATATCCTCCTAATCAACCTTATTTTTTAACAATAAACATCTTTATTAAACCATCACTTACTACATATGCAGTCATACATTTATATAAATGAAGACAAACCACACCGATACAATTCTAGTTGCAAGGATTGTACATCACAAACCATACTGGCGCAGTCCCAGTTGTAAACATTATACATCAGTTATAATCTACCCAATCATTCTCACTCAAACATTACATAGGTCATTTAAGTTCTATCAGGGAATGCAAATGCTTCCATTGCCCTGTTCATAAAGCTCCAGCTTACTGTGTCAAATGCTTTATCTGCATCAAAACCTACCAACAACAGTGGTATTTTCTTACATTCTGCTTTCCTTTGGATCATCACTGTTCTGTTAATATTGTCAAATGTTTGCCTCCCCTCCACAAAACCACTTTGATCCATATCTATCAATTTTGGCATTACTTTTGCTATTCCTTTAGCTATTATAGACATAAGCACTTTATAATCATGGTTTACTATTGAAAATAGACTATGAAGCTGGATCTCCATCCTCTTTAGGTATTACAGCTACCATAGCTTTCTTCCAGGATGCTTGTACTTCTCTTAAAATACTGCTAAGAAAACCTTCCAGATCTTTATCAGTTTTTCCATCGTAGCCCCCAAACTTCCACAGAATACCATCTGTTCCTAGAGACTTTCTTGTAGATTGGTTATAAATCACCATTTTTATCTCGTCTCCTCCTATCCTGTTAGTAAATTGAGCCTCATCTACCTCTAACCTTGGCATATTTAATTATTCCATAAACATTTGTGTTTCTACCTTTTTTCTTGATTTCCATAATTCTCTGCTCTGTACAGACTTGCATAGACTTTCCGAAATATTTCTAATACCTCTACAGGATCTCTTGTTAGCTTCCTTGTTATAGGCTTCCTAAGCTTGGTGACAGCCCTTTCTACTTTCTGTTGCCTGACTTGTGCCAAAGGTTTTTTTGCTCTAGAGTTATTATAAAAAAATAGTTGCTTAACAACAGTCTTTCCAGACTCATGCATATTATTGAGGTAATCCTTTATTTTCTATTTAGCATTCTGCAGTTGCACCTCTTGTTCTGTGAGATTCACCATATTCTGCAATACTTTAACATTTATCAGTCCCTCTAAATAATACTTGTTACTTAACCATACCCTATTTTTAAACTCCACTTTAATTTATCCCACTCGCTAGCTATATTTTTAGAAGAAATTTGTCTTCTCTTATAGCTCATGAATAATTTCCACTACACATTCCTTAAATCCCCTCTCTTTTCAACAGATAGGTGGGAAAGTGCTAGTGTCTCATTTTTATTTCATTACTGTGTGTTTTTATTTTAGTTGTTGGTGCATGATCTGAAACAGTTATTGGGTGAAGACCTTCAATTAAATGTTCATGTTCCTGTGAAATGTAAATTGTCTAGCCTAGCCCAGTTTTTGTATCTTGGGGAATAATATGTAAATTCACTCTGAACTCTTATTACTGCATTCACATCCTCCATGCCAAATATTTTCATAAATTTCTTCAAACATCTACCCTCCTTTGTTTTACTTTCCCTTCTGGGCCCCCAGGCACATTTTCACTGCTGCAAATCAAATTCCATTCCCCACCTATAAGTGATATTCCTTGCTGAAAGCTAATTATTTCTCCCTGAATTGTCTTAAGCTGCATTGTAGCAGTTTTAGGTGGAATATAAATACATGCCAGTATAATTCTCCTTCCTTGCCAGTAGCCCCTTAGTACTGCAAAGCTTACCAGTATTATCTTTTTTATCCTCTTCTGTCAGTATTGGAGCACCTCTTGCAATTAACACAAGTACTCCTGTTTTCAATTTTTCCCAGGTATTCTACTGAATAACCAACCTGAAAACCTTTCTTTATTAAATTCACATGTTCAGTTATTTGCAAGTGTCTCCTTTAGCATATCTGTTTGCATTCTACATTTTTAATGTAGTTACTATTTTCTTTCTTTTTTTTGTATTTATCTGAGAGACCATTGACATTTAAAATCATTACAGAAAGCATCACTGTATTAAGAAGTTATTCCCATCTTTTATGTACAACAGCTTTTTTTTGTTAAATGACTAGTTCCAGCTTTTGTGTTACATGCATACACTGACAGGTTGAACATTTATACAGTTGTTTCTTGTCATATCCATTTGAGCCTATGTCACATGTTACAAAGATTTTTGTTTTATTGAATGCCTCAAAAAAAAAAAAAAAAAAAAAAAAAACACCCCAAGTATCCCACTAAAACCTGTTAACTTAATAGTAACACACACAACTATGTACATCTTAAACAAGGGGAAAGAAAAGGGAGAAAAAAATGAATAAAAAACCCCCAGCTCTCCTCACTGTCCCGGTTTTCTTCATTAGTCTTCACTAGATATTCCTGAAATAACCTTTTGTGAAGTGACCTTCTGACTTTTTAGAAGATAAGACTCTAGTTAAGTGTTAGGTCTAGCGGACTGAGGAATCAATCAAGAGACTTGCAATGCAGCTGTAACTCTTGTAGCAGTAGCATCTGTCAAGGTCCCAAACCAGATGGAAGAGACAAACTGCCTGTGTTCCTGCATGGTGCGAGCCAGGATACCTGTTCCTCCCTTTCCACTTTTTGGTGGCATGTATTCGTGTAGCTTTTGGTCTCCAGCAGAGATGACCCAAGCATCACAAGTCTCTGCATCCTTCCCTAAGTACAGAATACTGTCAGC
Source organism: Protopterus annectens (assembly GCF_019279795.1). NCBI lineage: Eukaryota > Metazoa > Chordata > Ceratodontiformes > Protopteridae > Protopterus > Protopterus annectens. Next base: position 652,574,967 of record NC_056750.1, read on the forward strand.
TAAAATCATCTTAACTCCGGTAACCAATAGTACAACTGTACCTTCAGAACAGCATAGGTCTGTCTTGCATTCCACCATGCAGAATGAAGGAGAGGGGATTCCACTTTACATGTTCAGAGACAGCAGCGGTATTATATTAACTAGATTAAAGACTATCTGATAATCTTTTTGTATTTCCTTTATGCCAGTAAACCAGCATAGAGCAGTATTGAGTCTGTGTGAAATGATTAGCCGTTAAGATCAGTTTTTGATGTGACTTGTATAGAAAGACTCATTCGGTTAGGTCAGGGCACATTTTCCAAGGGCAGCTACCACCACTGCTCCCTTTTTCAAAAAATGTCCAAACACAGAACATCTGTGATGTAGCCATTTGGGATTCCATTTGCACTTCATCCAGACATTACATTCTGAACATTAAGTTAAGAAATGCGTCTGTCTCCGCTGTCCTACAAGACTTGTAATCTTCCATTCACATCCAGGACAGTGTGCCTTCTCATTGCCTAATTCATAAATGTTCATATAAAAGAAATTTTGCATTCCTCATATTTCCCTTTTTCATACACTTCTAAAATAAATAAGTTGGTTTTGCTTTTTGTTTTCTTATTGTTGTTGATTGTGGGGTTTCATGTCATCCAGAACGGGTAAATGCCAGTATGGGAAACAGATTCCCCAGAAATACTGTCACAAACTGTGATTATTTTGTGCTTCCCACTACCATAAGTCCTGTTCCATTTGTCAAGCTTTCATTCCAAAGACTCTCCATAGTAGGCTTTTCTCTTAGCCTTGTATTTAGAGAACCAACATCTTAAGCTTTTAGCAAAAGACACTGTGGAGGGAACTTCCTGCTCTGAGGGTCAGCCATCCATGAAGAAGGCCAAGAAGTCTCGGTCACTGTACTGCCTCTACCAGATGTTTCTGTCAAGGCTAGTGAAAGCCAGAGGATCACCCAGCTCCTCCGTTGGATTCCTTTGCAGCGACCCCTTTGGAGGCCGGCATGCATCCGACTTCATGCATGTCCCAGGAGGGTTCGCAGATGTCTGCTTTGGACGCTAAGGGGGAACCTCTGCTGATTATTACCAAAGGGCCTAGGGTGTTCCTCAGATTTCTGGTTAGAGAGGAAGTTCTGACTACAATTGTGGAATGTCTGGCATCTGAACCTTCTAAGGTTTTTAGGGCAGACTTTTTTTTGAAAAAGAAACAAAAAACAACGCGTGTTTCTCCTACTCCCAAGGACCCTCAGAGTGAATGACAGAAATTCACTCATGGTTTGTTTAGTGCCCTTTTGGCTCTGAAACCTCTTCAAGGGATTTCTGTTTCTGCTCCACCATGGTCCTCAACTCCTTTAAAAAGGCCTAGGGAATAGGATTCCTCTGAGGAAGAGGTGGATTCATATAAGGAATCTCTTGCTTATTCATCCTAGATTCCTTCCCCTTTAGACTGTGGCTCTAAGGAAGAGGAGTCGTCTAGTCTTTACACTCCTTTTTAGGAAATTTCCTTCGGGGACACAATTTTCAGGATAATGGAATTCTTTTAAATGAGATTGTGCTCAGGTTTTTGAGGTGCAGAAGAGGTATTACGAACTTCTGCAAATGGACTTTCCCAAATCATCTGCTGCCCCTCCTGTTTTGTCAGCCTTGTTGGATGCCTTTTCTACTGTCTCAGGCTCCAGACTCCAAGCTCCTTGCCCCAAAAAATCTGATAGATTTTGCAGGATACCTGAGGATTTCAAATTCCCTTGTAGATGTCTTTCAGCTAACCCCTCTGTGGTGTCTGTGGCATCTGACAAGCCATGTCAGTTACTGCCTTCTACAAACTTCTTCCATCTGATAAACACGGTAGGACTATAGAAAGGCTAGGGAAGAAAGTTTATGCCTCTGCTACACTGGCTTTCAGGGCTGTCAATTACCAGCACTATATGCCCAGATATATTTTGGCTCTTCTTTCTTAGGCCTGCCAAGTTATTTCTGACCTTCCTGTTTCTGAATGGCAGACTTCTGCTGTCTCCTTCTTGGAGACTTCTTCATGGCTCGCCATTGTATTAAGTGCAGTTATGATGCAGCAGATGCTTCTTCCAGAGATGCTGTTTTTGGTTCTGTTATGAGGAGATATTCCTAGCTTTGAATTCAACCTTTGCATGATGATATTAAGACTAGGTTGATGGATGCTCTTTTGGATAAACATTTATTTTGGTGCAGCTGCTGCTGATTTGTTTGTCTCTTCAGGATAAGGGCAAGGCTGTGCTGGAATTTAAACATGTATTTGTTTCTCTTGTGCCTAAGCTTCAAAAAAATTATCCTAATAAGCCAGCCTGTATTCATACCCACTCTTGCCCTCCTCCAGAGGGTAAGAAGGGGGATAAAAAGGCTCCTCCTGCTGCTGAAGCCACCAGACTGCTGTGACCCAGAAGTCTCCTTTTCCTGACAAACCAGGTGCTGTCTGACTAACTTGTTGTTCTCAGCCACATTCCTCTTTCACTTTGATGTTCTTCATTCCACATTGCTGCAGTCCTAACTATTGGGTAGTCCGCTGTCCAGTCGGCCCGAATACCAAAGTATATGGCTGATGTCGGTCACGGCGCATTAGACTGACGTCAGTACGTCAGGGTACTAATGCGCATGACCGACGTCATATCCTCAGTCTTTTTTGCCGCATGGTCCGATGCAGAAGCAATTTTGCGAGTGCAGGTTGGTGTTCTGAAAGTTTCTGAAGTCAGAGTTTCAGACCGAATCAAAGTTGGCTAAGTACCCCGTTGGGGAATATTTTGTTTTTTTTTCTTGCCTCAGTATTTAACCGGATGTCAGAAAAAGTGAATAACTGTATTTCTTGTGGGAAACAGATACCTCATAGGGATTACCATACTTTGTGTATACCTTGTTTAGGGCCTGAGCACGACGTTGTTGGATGCCGCTCTTGTGCTAGATTTAACAAACGCACTATTAAGAGAAGGTTAGACTGTGCCAGGTTAGTGTTTGGGAAGCGTTGTAATTATAAAATGCCGTCGGATGCTCCGACGCCGGCTTCGGCTAAAACGCAAGGACAAAGCAGCAAAGCCTAGAGTGGAAGAACCGACAGTCCCAGACGTCGGTTCTTTAGAGGGCTCAGTGGAGCCGGAGGTTTTGCCAGGTGTTTCTTTGGAGTCTCAGGGAGAGACTTTACTGTTACAGGATGTATCCTCTCAGGAAGTAGGCCAGGCTGAGGGGGCTTCTCAGGTGGCTGTTCTTCCTTCTCTTCCTAAGGTGGTTAGAGCCTACCCTTCTGTTTCCAAGGCTTCTTTGAGGGGCAGGCCAAGTTTTGCTTCAGTGGGGGTTTCTCCTAGTGCCTCAGGGTCTTTGCCTAAGAAACATATGCTTAAAATGGCAGAGGATTTGATTACTATGATAAGGGGTTCTATGCCCCCTCCTGATAAGAGGCCTAGGGTGGAACCTGAGTTTGAGAGTTTTGAGCAATGCTCGGAGGCTTCTGAGTCTTGCTGAAGACTTGCAGGAGTACCCTCCTTATTCTGATTCTGATGTGGATGATTCTACTCCTTCAGCTTCTCCTCCTGAGGATTTTTCTTTTCAGAGACTCTGCATTCCATGAGGGAGCATTTTAAATGGGAAGGGCAAGATTTCTCTGATTCCAGGAAAAGGCTTAGGGAATTCTTGTTTTTACCCCAGCATAGGCCTTTAGCTATACCTCCTGTTTTGAATGTGGTGGAAGATGTTTTGCAGAGGCTTCCTGAATCCTGATTCTTTGCCTCCTGCCCCAGTTAAACCGGATAGGTATTATAGGGTGCCTGACGCTCATAAGTATCTTTTCAAGAGTCCTAGGGCAGACCCGGAAACTGTCTCTCAGGGGCCTAAAGGTGTGAAGGCCTCAGTTGTTAAAAATCCTGTCCCTCCTGATAAAGAGGCAAGGGCTTTGGATAGATGGGGAAAGAAAGTGTATACTTCTTCCACTTTAGCCATGAGGGCGTTGAATTGTCAGTTTCACATGTTAAAATATCAGAATTTTCTTCTTTCACAGTTGAAATCTAAGGTGGATGCTCTGGCGGAAGGTATTGAGTGTAAAGAGTTGCAGGATTTAGTTCTTGTGTCTGAACAAGTGGGTAAACATTCCTTGCAATGTGGTTTTGATGCTGTGCAGGCCTCCTCCAGGGTGGCTGCCACTGGTTCTGTTCTTCGTAGGCACGCTTGGTTGAGAGATCAGAACTTAGCTGAGCATGTTAAGACAAGGATTTTGGATGCTCCTTTACAGTCTGATGTGTTGTTTGGTTCGCCTGTGGAAGCAGTTTTAAAGAAAATGGAGGACAAGGCTAAGTCTATGCAAACTGTTAAGGATTTTTGCAGGTGCAGCCTCCAAGTTTAGTAGAAATTGGCCTACTAAGGGGTGGACTTATCCTGCTTATGATTCCCAGTCTAGGGGTAGGTCTAGGCGTGGTAGGGGCAGAGCTCAAGGTTCTTTTAGGCCTAGGACAGGGAGTTCACCTGCTCAGACTTCTGGTGAGGGCAGGGGTCAGTCCTTTCGTAAGCAGACCCAATGACCTGCCTTTTCAGCTGCCAGTACCTTCTCGCCTGGCGGCACCTCTAGGAGGAAGACTGTCTCTTTTCAAAGAAAATTGGGATTTAATTACCCAAGACAAATGGGTTCTGGATATCATTCACCACGGTTACAGGTTTTATTTCCATACCTTGCCTCCTTTCAAAGGCATGCCAGACATTCCTCCTCTACAAAGAACAGAGGCTCGCAGACAAATTTCTCTGTTACTCCAAATAGGAGCCATTCAGTCAGTTCCTGTGCCAGAAAGGGGCCTAGGATTTTATTCTCGCCTGTTCCTAGTACCAAAGAAGGGGAACACGTGGAGACCAATTTTGGATTTATCTATCCTCCACACTTATCTGGACATTCCAAAGTTCAAAATGTTGACGTTACAACAGCTTTTACCTCTACTGGGCAAAGATCACTGGATGGTAACTTTAGATCTCAAGGAAGCTTACCTTCATGTGCCTATAAGACTAAGTTGCAGAAAGTATCTGCGTTTTCGAGCTGGAAATTCTCATTATCAGTTCTCTGCATTGCCCTTTGGCTTATCTACTGCGCCCAGAGTATTCACAAAGGTTCTGGCTCCAGTGATAGCTTACTTCAGGCTAAAAGGAATTCAAATCTATCCTTACTTGGACGACTGCCTGATTCTGGCTCAAGAAAAGGAAGACCTTCTACAGCATTTGGAATATGTCATAGCAGTGCTAAGATGCCTAGGGTATTCTGTGAACGAAATAAAGTCCAGTCTAGTACCCTCTCAAGACATGTGCTTTCTGGGTGTGAGACTGAATACAGCAGCCCAGATGGCCTTTCTAACCCCGGACAAACAAAAGAATCTTTCCAGTTACTTCCATCAATTATCTCTTCAGTCCGGGCTGACTGCAAGGACAGTCCTTCAAGCCTTAGGGTTCATGGCATCTTGTATTCTGGTGCTTCCCAATGCCAAACTGCATATGAGGAAGCTACAATGGTATCTCAAAAATCTATGGACACAGCACTGCCAGGATTTGGACACTGTCATTCAAATAATACCTTGCATTCAAAAGGAATTTTTGTGGTGGGCTCAGGAATGTCACCTAAACAAGGGACTCTCTGTGACCCGGCCAGAGGCAAGTCAGATTCTAACGACAGATGCCTCAGACATTGCTTGGGGAGCTCATCTAGATGGAAAAGTGGATACAAGACAAGTGGCCTGCCAGACTACAGCATCTACATATCAACATGAAAGAGATGTTAGCAGTCCAGTTTGCATTAATGGCTTTCAAGGAGTTACTTCTTCCAGGGCAGGTGTTGATTCTAACAGACAACACAACTGTCATGTGGTACATCAACAAACAAGGGGGAACACATTCTTACCCATTGTGCAGGCAAGCAATGATTTTATGGGAGACTGCGCTCAGCTTGCAACTAACTCTTCAGGCAAGGTTTCTGCCGGGAGCACAGAACTCCTTAGCAGATGTGTTAAGCAGACAAATCATGGATCCCCACGAGTGGAAACTGGATCTTCATGTATTTCAAAAATTGACAGTGTCATGGGGAACTCCAGACATAGATCTGTTCGCTTCTCCACTAAACCACCAGCTGCCAAAGTTTTGCACGAAGGATTTCATCACACAGCTTGGAAGGTGGATGCTCTTTCTTTCAGTTGGAAAAATCTTCATGTGTATGCTTTTCCACCTCTGCCTCTTCTCCCAAAGGTGCTTCTAAAGGTCAGACAAGACAAGCCAAGGATGATTTTAATAGCTCCAGATTGGCCTCGGCAGCACTGGTACCCATTACTGAGGAGTCTGGTAAGGAAGCCTCCATGGCCTTTACCCTTGATTCCACACCTATTGTCTCAGAGGGACGGTCATCTGCTCAATGTCAAGCTTCAAACTCTTCATCTAACAGCCTGGCATATTCTGTTTTGAAAGACAGCAGGTCTCAACTTCCTCAACAGGTTTTAAATGTGATTATGGAAGCCAGAAGACCTAGTACAAGGAAAGTGTATGCAGAAAAATGGAAGAGATTTTTATTTTGGACTGCAGCACAGAATTTGGAGATTTCGAGCCTAATTTGAGTGTGGCTCTTCAATATCTTACTGAGTTATTGGACAAAGGTTTGTCTTTCTCTTCCATTAAGATTCATGCTGCAGCAATTTCAGCTCACTATGATTGTGACCCACCATTGTTTTCACATCCTTTATTCAAGCAATTTCTTAGGGGGCAAAGAATATAAGACCCCCGTAGAGCTCCTACTCCTGCTTGGGATCTCAATTTTGTGTTGGAGAAACTTACTCTACAACCTTTTGAGCCTGCAGCTACTGCTGACCTGAAATACTTGTCATGGAAGACTGCTTTTTTGTTGGCCATTACTTCTGCAAGAAGGGTTTCTGAGTTACAGGCCCTTATGGCGGTTGAGCCTTTTTGATTTTCATAAGGATAGGGTATCATTACGTACTAATCCTTCCTTTATGCCTAAGGTGGTTTCTAGTGTGGCTTTAAACCAAACTATTCATTTGCCTACTTTCTATGCAGATCCCCAAAATAAAGGGGAAAAGATTTTGCACACTTTAGATGTACACAGGCAATTGCGTTATTATTTAAGCAGGACTAAGGATTTTAGAAAGTCCCAGCAGTTGTTTGTTTCTTTTGCTTTGAGTTCGCAGGGCAAGCCTGTGTCAAAACAAACTATTTCTAGGTGGATTGGGTTTTGCATTGCATTTTGTTATTCCCATCATGGCAAAGAGATTCCAGCTGGGATTAGGCCTCATTCCACTAGGGCTACTGCCACTTCAACAGCATTTCTAAGGGGGGTGGCAACTAAGGATATTTTGGAGGCAGCTACTTGGAGTTCAGTGCATACTTTCTCTAAGCATTACCACCTTCCTCTCTACTCTAAGTCTAGGGCTGGTTTTGCCACAGCTATTTTGCAAGGCATGTTATCAGCTCCTGCTTCCTTATGATTTGCCAGCCTCCCTTACCTCTGCTTTGGGATTCTACCCAATAGTTAGGACTGCAGCAATGTGGAATGAAGAACATAGTACAGTTTTGTACCTACCATAAATGTAGATGTTCGAGGATCCACATTGCTGCAGTCCAATTTACCCTCCCTCCTTCCCCTCTGTGTTTAGGGGTGGTTGTGTAGGTGAGATTATTTTCTGGTACCTTTGTATATATTGTATATGTTTTTGGTGCAGGTATGTTTGGTGTGTTTTGGTTTTAGCCTTGTCTTTTTAGGGTCTTCTGACATCTGGGGCAAGAAAAGACTGAGGATATGACGTCGGTCATGCGCATTAGTACCCTGACGTACTGACGTCAGTCTAATGCGCCGTGACCGACGTCAGCCATATACTTTGGTATTCGGGCCGACTGGACAGCGGACTACCCAATAGTTAGGACTGCAGCAATGTGGATCCTCGAACATCTACATTTATGGTAGGTACAAAACTGTACTTTTTCCCCATCTCTTCCAGTTTGGTTAAAGATTACTTGAGACTCCTGGGTTCTTTCCATTGTCTGCCTAGGGTATCACATGGTCTGGAAATGTCTTCCCCCTCTCAGGGGCATTTCTCACCTCTCTTAGGAACAATTGGCTTTCTTTCCAGGGATGCTTCAGGATATTTTGACTCTATTCAGGAAGTTCCAGTTTCCTTGATCAGGAAAGGGGTTATACTCCAGTATGTTTTACGTTCTCTACTTTGCCATTTGGCCTTTCTACTGCCCCAAGGGTATTCACAAATGCCTCACTCCATTGATGGCTTTTTGCAGGCTAAGTGGGATACAAGTCTTTCCCTACTTAGATGAGCTCCTGCTTCAGGCCTCCTCTCCATAGATTCTACTGCAGCATCTTTACGTTGCCATTTCCCTTCTACAAAGCCTGGGTTTTACTACAAATTTCCAAAGGTCCTTTCTGACGGCTTCACAGAATCATGTATTTCTGGGGTGCAGGATCCAGACTATTCCAATGCTGACATCCCTGGCTCCTCCCAAGGCCTTGATTCTCATTTCCTCCTTTCAGTCCCTTCTTCCTCTGGTCTTAATCACAGTAAGGGAGATTCTAAGAGAATTAAGTTTTATGGCCTCCACCATTTCTACGCTCCCTTTTGACAAACTCCACACAAGGTAACTTCAGTGGTTTCTAAGTCAGTTTGGCTTCAGTATTCTCATCCCCTGGACTTCTAGTTCCTCCTCTTCCATGAATTAATCTGGAATTTCAGTGGTGGATTCAGCAGTTGATTCTAAATCCAGGGCTCCCTTTTCAACCGCCCTCTTCCCTCTCAGGAGCTGTTCACAGATGCTTCAGACGTTGGATGGGGAGCATCCTTTGGCTCTCTACAGGTGCAGGATCCTTGGTTGCCTCAACAAAGGAAAGACCACATCAGTGTAAAGGAGATGAGAGCTCTTTTGCTGGCTCTTCTAGCTTTTCACCCTCTATTCGCCCCAGGGCCTCTCAAGGTGTTTACAGAGAATACCACAGTGAGGTGGTATATCAACAAGCAAGGGGGGATGAGATCTTACTTCCTTTGCTGGGTAGCTCTTCTAGTGTGGGATCTAGCTATCCAGTACTTTTGCGACTCTTCAGGCAGTGTATATTCCCTCAGGTCCAAACATTGTGGCAGACTCTCCAAGCAGGTCCATAACAAAATCCCAAGAGTACATGGTTCACAGGGATATGTTTCTGGATATTGTCCACCAGTGGGGTACTCCCTCAAGTAGATGTGTTTACCTTCCCTCTGAACAGACATCTTCCTCTCGTGGGTCAGAGTCCCAGTTCCTCGGATCTGGAAGGTGGATGCCCTTTCTTTTTCTTGGAAGGAGATATTCGTTATGTTTTTCCTCCCTTTCCCCTCATTCCAAAAGTCCTGTTCAAAATACAACAGGAAGCTCCCCAACTTTTGTTGGCGACTCCCTTTTGAGCCAGATAGCATTGGTTCCGTCTTCTGCATTTAGCCAATGGCATTCATCACAAGTTGCCCCGCAGGGTGGATCAACTCACACAGGACAAGGGATCTCTCATACCTCTTTACCTGTCCACTCTTTAACTGACACTGTGTATGATAGGGTTTTGATTCTATGTAGACACCTTTTTTTTCTGTGGACATGCTTAAGATCTTGCAGGAGGCCAGGAAGCCCACAATTAGGAAATTCTATTTATCCAAATGGAAGAGGTTTTCTGTTTGGTTTCTTTTTTTTTTCTTTTTTTTTTTTGTGGATGTTCCTTCAGTTCTATCTTATCTGTGTGAATTGCTGAATGCTGGGTTGGCTTATGTTAAGGCACACTTATTAGGTATCTCTGTTTGTTTGCCTTTGTCACCTCCTTTAGCTTCTAGATTTGAGACTCAACAGTTTCTTAAAGGTGTCCTTCATATTAAACATCCCAGGAAGCCTGCTTCTCCTCCCTTGGGATCTTAATTTTGTTTAAGAAAAGTTGACCCAGGCTCCTTTTGATCTTGCAGCTTCAGCTTCCTTGCATCATTGTTCTTGGAAGACTAATTTTGTTAGCCCTTGCTGCTTCCAGATGGGTGTCTGAGCTTCAAGCCCTTATAGCTTGTCCTCCTTTTTTAGTTCTCCATAAGGACAGGGTGCCCCTTTACACTAATACTTCTTTTATGCCCAAGATGGTGAATGAGTTGTCTCTTAGAGTCTGTTAATTTGCCCACCTTTTTACCTTCTACACAGTCTGCTAGTGAGAAGGTGCTGCACATCTTGGATGTGTATAAACAACTCAGATTTTATTCGGATAAGACGAAGACTTTTGGTAAATCTGATCAGCTCCGTTTCCTTTCATCCTAGATCCTTGGGTTTGGCTGTTTCCAAGCAAACTATTCGTTCTTGGATTTCTAAGGCCGTTTCTTTTTGTTATACTGTCCGTGGCAACAGCTTTTCTTCTGTTAAGTCTCATTCTGCAAGGGCTGATGTTCTTCGTGTTTCACTGTTGCAGTCATCACATTTGGGTTATCAAGACAGGGGTAGCCCTCAGTCGGCCGGAATACTAGAGGCTTAGTATTTCTAGGTCAGTTGCTGTCACTCCAAGGCATTCGTCAGTGGTATAAAATCAGGCAGCCGACACCATTACCCCAGTCTTTCTTGCTGAGGAGCCCGAAGCAGGAGGAGTTTGCATGAGTGCCGGTTGGCCGCTACCTGAGTTTTCATTTCCAAATTGAAGTTGAAGTCTTCTAAAGCAAAGTACCCCTTGGGGATCCTTTTTTTCTTGCTCTAACCGATGTCAGAAAACGTTAACAATTGTCTCTCCTGTGGAACGCAAATACCACACTGAGACTTCCATTCTTACTGCGTCACCTGTTTAGGCCCAGACCATGACGTCCCCCGCTGTCGCTTTTGTGCTTTGTTCAGCACCAGAACTATACATCGTCGGGCCCTTATTGTAGCTAGATATTTTCGCTCTCAGTCCTCGAATTCCGATATGGCTTCGGTAAGCCATCCAACTACCGAGCTTCCGAAAAAAATGTAAGAATAAAGAGACAGACCGCACAGGTCCAAAACTGCTGACGATGCTTCCGTTAAGCTAGTCGTCAGTTCTCCGGTCCTCAGTGAGGTGCTTTCGCAGCCCCTGATACCCGCTTTTCTGGATTCGCAGGCCGCTACCGAGAGCCTTTCGGAGTCTGGTATGACTCGAGACTTTTCTTCGACTAAGGATCCTGTGGATGTCTCTACCTCGGATGGGTCCAGAGCCACTGAGCAGGCACCGGCTTCTGAGTAAGTACTTAGCACTACCGGTACTCCACAGACCGATGACTTCTTTCGCATCTTCAGTTCTTTCTAAAACTACCAAGTTTCTAAGGCCCGGGGTGCCTCAGTCTCAAATGCTTAAAATGGCAGAAGACCCTTATTATGCTTATTAGGGGAAGCCAGGCTACCCCTTCCAAAAGAAAGAGACTTGTCCCCAGTAGATTTATCTGAACAGGAGTCCGATGACTCTGATGCATCTGAATATGAAGATATGCAACCCATCTCTGTTTATGAGGATTCTAATGCAGAGGAATCCATTCCTTCTGCCTCTCCACCCGAGGATTTTTCATTTGGGGAAACCCTACATACTTTAAGGGAGCATTTCCAATGTGAATGTCAGGACTACCGTCAGTCAAAAAAGAGACTCAGGGAATTCTTAGATCCACCACAGCACAGACCTTTGGCCATTCCTCCTGTCATGGATGTTGTGGATGATGTTTTTATGGAATCCAGTCCGACTCCTGACACCCTTTCTCCTGCACCCAGGAAAACTGACAGGTGTTAGAGTCCCTGACTCACAAATTTCTTTTCAAAAATCCTACTGCTGACCCCTTGGTAATTTCTCAAGGACCTAAAGGAATCAGAGCTACTTCAGCTAAGAATCCCACCCCCTCAGATAGGGATTCCCGAGCACTAGACAGATGGGGAAAAAAAGTATATACCTCTGCTATTCTTGCTATTAGAGCATTAAATTGTCTGTTCCACATGCTGAAATATCAGCAACATACCATGGAACTCCTCAAACAAAAAAATATCTTCTTTTCCTGCTTGTGCACAAAGAATTACAAGAGTTAATGAATTCTGCAAATAAAGTAACTAAGCACACCTTCCAATGTGGTTTTGATGCCATAGAAGCATCTTGCAGGGCAGCATTCACTGCTTCTGTCATTAGAAGGCATGCTTGGCTTAAGGAACAGACCATGCCAGACCATGTCAAATTCAAATTATTGAGTGCATCATTGAACAAGGACAACTTATTTGGCACCAAAGCAGAAGTGGTCTTAAAAAAGATGGAAGAAAAAGCTAAGTCTATGCAGACAGTTAAAGACTTCTTACAGGTCCAGCCACCGAGGTTCAGTAGGCATTGCCCCACCAAGCACTGGTCCTTTCCTGCCCCCTCCAGGCCAGCTCAACCCAGACCCAGGGGAAGCAGACCCCCCCCCCCCAGACAACAGCTTGAGGGAATGCAGAGATCTAAGCAATGGAGTTCCTCCTCTTCAAAAACAGAGTGTGCAAAGCCACCCCCTTATGGTAAGAACTCACAATGACTTTACACTTCCACCCCCGACCTCTGCCCACCTGCTTGTGCCCCTAGGAGGAAAACTCTCCTTCCATGCAAGCAACTGGGCCACCATTACCAGTGACCGATGGGTCCTCAACATAGTCTCCCAGGGATGCAAATTTTATTTCCACACACCGCCAACCCCAAAAGGGTTCCCAGATCTTCCTCCAAACCAGTGGGCAGAGGCCAAAAACCAAGTCCTTTCCCTGCTCTCCATGAGGGCAATACAGCATGTTCCTGCAGAACAGATAGGCCAAGGTTTCTACTCCATACTCTTCTTGGTACCCAGAAAAGAGGACACATGGTACCCCATCCTCGCTGTATCCATTCTAAACACCTTTCTGGTGATACCAAAATTCAAAATGCTTACCCTCCAGCAACTTTTGCCAATGCTTTCCAAGGATGCTTGGTTAGCCACCCTAGACCTAAAAGAGGGCCTATCTACACATCCCAATCCGGGAATTATGCAGGAAATACCTAAGTTTCATGGCAGGATCTATGGACTTTCAGTTCTCTGCGCTTCCCTTTGGCTTATCCAGTGCTCCCAGAGTTTTCACAAAATGTCTGGCTCCTGCCATTGCTCTTTACAGACAATGGAATATTCAAATTTACCCATACTTAGCCGACTACCCGATTCAGGCAGTCAGGAAAAGCTGCTACAGGACCTGACTTTTGTAAAGGACCTACTGACCTCCCTGGGGTATACTATCAACGAAAAGAAACCAAAACTAGTCCCCCTCACAAAAAATTATATTCCTGTGCATGCCTGGACACAGCATCCCAGATGGCATTCCTTACTCCAGAAAAACAAGCCTACCTGACAGCCTACTTCTCTCAACTAGCCACCAGAACCCAGTTATCCACAAGGAAAATCCTGCAAGCTCTAGGGTTCATGGCCTCCTGCATTCTTCTCATACCATATGCCAGACTGCATATGAGGAAGCTACAATGTTACCTAAAACGCCTTTGGTGTCAACACTCTCAAGACATGGAAACTCTCATACCAGTGATACCTTGTCTACAGAAAGATTTTCTTTGGTGGTCAGCAGCATGCAGCCCCAACATGGGACTTCCCTTCTCACAACCCCACGCCGCCCAGATCCTCACCACAGATGCATCAGACTATGCCTGGGGTGCACACCTGGACAACAAGTGCATTCAGGACCATTGGAGCCCAAATCAAATACATCTACACATCAACCAAAAAGAGATGCTAGCTGTTCAGCATGCCCTGACAGCTTTCAGACCCCCACTCTCACTGGGGCCTCTACTGATCAAAGGCAGACAACACCACAGTGATGTGGTATATCAACAAGCAGGGAGGGACTCGCACTTATTCTCTCTGCTGGCTCGTCATGACCCTTTGGCAAATGACCTCAGCCATGCAGCTACACCTGCTAGCACAATTCCTGCCAGGTTCCTTAAACTCTCTGGCAGACAACTTAAGCCGAAACCTGTTAGACCCACATGAATGGCAGCTAGACCACTGAACCTTCACCCCCGTAACCTAGAAATGGGGCCCCCCGAAGGTGGACCTCTTTGCCTCCCACTCCAATCATCAGCTCAGCAAATTCTGCACCAGGGAACCTCACAGCAAAGCCTGGAAAGTGGATGCTGTATCCTTCCAGTGGGTGAACCTCTCTGTCTATGCATTTCCCCCTCCACCACTCATTTCAATGGTACTGCTCAAAAGAAGGGAGGAAAAACCGAGGGCAATCCTGATTGCCCCAGACTGGCCATGGTACCCACTGCTGCGCAACCTGTCCTGCCACCATGGCACCTACCTCAGATCCCAACACTCCGGACCCAGAGGAATTGACAGTGCATGCATCCCCAATTGCAGACCCTCAACCTGGCAGCCTGGCTTATTCCCTGAATACTCCTCAAGCTGCCAGCCTAAGCAAACAAGTCCTAGATGTTATACATGAGGCCAGACGCCCCAGCATTGGAAAATCCTATGCTGACAAGTGGAAAAGGTTTTGCAACTGGATCCAGGCTAAGGGAGCCAGAACGGCACAGCCCTCCCAACCTCTTATCCTGGATTACCTAGCAGACCTACTACACAGTGGTCTATCCTTCTCTTCTATTAAAATTCATGCTTCTGCCATCTCCGCACATTACAGCACAGAGCCACCTCTCGTCTCACACCCTCTCATCAAACAGTTCCTAAGAGGGGCTAACAACTTAAGGCCACCCAGAAGAGCTTCTACCCCAGCTTGGGACCTTAACTTTGTGTTGGAAAAGCTCACCCTACCCCCTTTGAACCTGCAGCTTCAGCAGAGTTAAAATTCCTCTCTTGGATGACAGCCTTGCTTCTGGCGATCACTTCATCTAGAAGAGTATCAGAGCTACAAGCACTCATGACTGTAGAGACCTTCTTCATTTTCCATGCTGACAGGGTCTCCCTCAGAACTAACCCATCCTTCAGGCCTAAAGTGATGTCCAGTGTGGCTCTCAACCAATCCATTCAGTTGCCCACCTTTTTCCCCAACACACAAAATAAGGGGGAAAGGATTCTGCACTCTCTAGATCTGCACAGACAGCTCGTATTTTATCTGGACAGGAGTAAATCTTTTAGAAAAAGTGATCAATTGCTTGTCAGCTTTGCAGCAGGGGCAGAGGGCAAGGCCATATCCAAACAAACGATCTCCAAATAGATGGCACACTGCATCCATTTCTGCTGCAAACAGCATGGGAAACCATGCCCAAAGGGGGTCAGGGCACATCCACCAGGGCAACTTCCACCTCTGCAGCTTTTCTCAGAGGGGTCCCCACCAGGGACATCTGTTCATACCTTCACCAAGCATTGCCACTTGCCTATCTTCTCCAAATCCAGGGCAGCAGGGCAGGCTTTGCCACTGCAGTCTTGCAGGGCATCATAGCCAGCCCCAAGTCTTCTTGACTGCCTCCACCCTTTTCTTTAGCTTTGGGAATCGACCCAAATGTGATGACTGCAACAGTGAAACACTAAGAACATAGTACAGTTGTGTACAGTTAACCATAAATGTAGATGTTCAAGTGTATTCACTGTTGCAGTTCTGGTTTCCCTCCATCCCCTTGTCTCTCCCCTCCCCCTTTCCCTCTTTCTCCCCCTCTCTCCTTGCAGGGAATTTTTGGTATTTACTTCCTACTGGTGGTGTTCTTCCACCATAACCTAGCTCCCTATTTGGGGGCTCGTGACAGGGCAAGAAAAACTGATGTAATGGCGTCGACTGCCTGATGTTATACCACTGATGACCTAACGTCAGTCCTGGAGCAACAGCAACTGACGCAGAAATACTAAGCCTCTGGTATTTGGGCCGACTGAGGGCTACCCCTGGCAGGATAACCCAAATGTAATGACTGCAACAGTGAATACACTTGAACATCTACATTTATGGTAAATGGTAAAGCCAACAACCTGTAATGCTGTTTACTGTTGCTGTAACTTTGTATCTCTATATCATGTACATGATGTGGAGCTTTTCTCCCCGGGCATCCGCTGAAAAAGGACCTGCGTCCAGTCTGAATTTCCCGGTAAATAAATATAAATAAATAAATGGTAAGTGTACACAACTGTACTTTGCTTCTTTTACTGCTTTTTTCAAGGGTTTGGATGCTAACTCTATTTTTGAGGCAGCTGTCTGGTCTTCTGTGCATACATTTACCAAACACTATAAGTTGGGTGAGAAATCCAGGGCTAGAGCTGGCTTTGCTAGGGTCATTTTCCGTGGGTTCCTGGGGAGCTCTACTGTTCCAACCTCCTCCCTGTCTTCTTCCTGAGTTTTTGCCCTCTCCCAGTTGTAAAGAATACTGCAACAGTGAAGTGGAAAGACATAGTACAGTTGTGTAAGATCTTACCATAACGGTAGATGTCCTTCTCTTCACTGTTGCGGTATTCACTTCCTTCCTCCTTCCCCCTGGTTGTTTTCTTTTCTGGATGTACTAGTTACCTCTTTTTTCCTTGGACTGGCTTTCCTACTGGGGCTCTGATTTCTGAGGATCATATGTCCGGATGTCACCTTTGTCCAATGCTGTACTCTGAGAGTATACATGTGATGTGCAGTCAGGGTTGCCAGACCGTCCCTATTTGGGCGAGACTGTCCTGAGATCAGCAGCCTGATCCCGAGTCCCACACTGCCAGTTTAACTCCTGGGCAGCCTCCGCTTTTTTTTTTGATTGGCCTGTATACCGGCCTACGGGCCAATCAAAAATCGATAAACACGGAGCTTCTTTGATGCGGAAGTTCCACATTAAACACAAGAAGTTCCGTGGTTAGAGATTTTTGATTGGCCCGTATGCTGGTATACGGGCCAATTATAACATCTCAAAACAGAGCTACTTCTGCTTAATGCGGAACTGCAATGTTCCGCATTAAACAGAAGTAGCTCAGTGTTTAGCAATTTTTGATTGGCCCGTATACCGGTATACAGGCCAATCAAAAAATCACAAAACAGAGCTACTTCTGTATAATGCGGAACTGCGATGGTCTGCATTAAACAGAACTAGCTCCGTGTTTAGCGATTTTTGATTGGCCCGTATACCAGTATACGGGCCAATCAAAACAGAGCTACTTCTGTTTAATGCGGAACTGCAATGTTCCGCATTGAACAGAAGTAGCTCCATGTTTAGCGATTTTTGATTGGCCCATATACCGGTATATGGGCCAATCAAAAAATCGTAAAACAGAGCTACTTCTGTGTAATGCGGAACTGCGTAGTTTCACATTAAACAGAAGTAGCTCTGTGTTTATTTATAAAAATAAACACAGAGCTACTTCTGTTTAATGCGGAACTGTGATGTTCTGCATTAAAGACGTGGAAGACTTTTTTTTTTTTTTTGGACTTTGTCCCTACCTGGCCAGTTGGAAATCTAGCAACCCTGTGTGCGCTTTACTGGCCTGACGTTGGGCTGCTCTTGGCAGGGGTCCCTATTGTAAAGAATACTGCAACAGTGAAGAGAAGGACATCTACTGTTATGGTAAGATCTTACACTACTGTGCTGTCTATCCCATTCATTTATAATCAGTCATTTGACATTTGTAATTGAAATTTGAAGGGAAGAGGGTTCACTGCTTGAACGCTGAACTTTTGCAGGATGGTTCACTTGGTAGAAGGAATAATTTCATATGACACTTGCTGAATGTAACACCCTCAAGTGGATGCTACACAACTAATACATTTTGTCCTTTGTTACACACAATGTTTGGGGTTTCCCTTTCTGACCAACTTTCACTAATTTATTGACAAGCAGTGCCCAGCATACCTCTCAACCTCTTAGCACAAGCAGTCTGGACAAAGCAAGAATAATGGTGTGACAAAGCCTCAAAAATAGGGACAGTTTTTAAATTTTGCTGTTACAAACTTAAAAAGTTGGTAGAATAAAAGGTATGTTAGCATGCATTTTCTGAAGAATATGAAGTCTGAAGCTGAAGTGTCAGTCATTACTCACCGACTTCAGTCCTCAATGATTTGCCACAAAACCCCACTTTCATGAAAAACAGACCAAAGATATGAGGCAAAAATCTGGATATTATGCGATAATCTGGACAGTTCAGAAGAATGGCGGCCATGCTAATAGAGTTTTCAGCTTTCTATTACACATTTGCTAACTGTAGTACTTTCTGTATCCTGAAGGTGGCAGCAAAAGTGTCTCACTTACGAATACATGAAAGCAAGTCACAGAATGGAAACCAACCAATTGTAATTTCTGTTTGAATAGTAGAGTTTATGCCACTTGCAGCTTTGTTTTAGTGCCTGTCTTGGCTTGTTGCATGTATGCTAGCAGTCCAAAATAGCTAATTGTACTCTAACAATATGAGACTGCAAGCTTATTTCTGTTGCAAAATATTTACAAATGTCTGTTGTAAAAGAAAGGTCTATCCAATGTCTTTATTAGTTTCTGTTAAAGCTTTCATATGCTGATACCTTTGGTCATAATCGTGGTTATAAAGATTTTTTTGGATCAGTCCAACTACCTGGTTAACCAGTAAACAAGTTAAATGATTGCAAAAATATTTCCTTCGACAGCCGTTCTTTTTTCACCTGTATATATTAATATTTTCTGTTGAGAGAGTACAGTGTTGGAACTTGCCTGTATTGCACTGTTTATATTTAGTAATCTTGCTTAATGTACTCTAACCATTGCATTATTTCTTGTATATTTTTTGTATGATTTTCTATGCAGACAGCATGTCAAGATCCTGAAGATGTAGATGAGGAAGACGAACAACAGGTAGGGACCAGTATGAACTTGTGTGCCTGTATTTAGTATGAAGTGCAGTTTTGCTGCACATTTTGTTTTAAAAATAATTTTAATCTGGGTTGTATAGGTCTGTGTGGTTATAAAAGTTATTTTGTGCTCAGATTCTTAAACAGATTTAAAGTGTTGCTGACATTTTGGGCATGATCTCCACCTATGCCTCTAGTGGTCCAGGTTAAGGGATGAAGTCTGGATGTTTTTGTATTGAGCCTGCACAGATCATTGTGCAGTACATATTAGAGGCCAATTGCAATTATATAGACTTGCCAGAAAAAAATGTGTTCTGGTGGTCATCCTGAGCAGAGCATATGGGAACACGTGTGCTAACCTGTCTTGCATTGCACGTCATCACTAGGAATTGAGTAGAACTGTCTGGCTTGTCATACTTTCTGACAGCTACTGCTGCTGAAAGCTGTCAGTGTCTGCACTCAGGCACCAGTAAGACAGATGGGTACTGCAATAAAGGTTGTCCTGATAATCAGAGGGCCCCTCCCTTCCCAACTAAGTCTACTATTCTGGTGATTTACGTAATAATGAATATGTTGCTAGTTGACAGAGGATAGGGAGATGTTTGCTAAGCAGGGAAAGACAGACCTAAAAGATGATTTTTATATAGTATCACTTACTCTGAAGGATTCTCTGTATTTATTAACAGTTGGGAACTCTTTCCAAAGGAGCAGTCTGTGCATTGCAGTGGGTCTATATTACGCCATTGAGAATTCAATTCAGCAAACAGCATTTTCGGTGCACTTACATTGAACATGCAATTTGTCGAACTGTTCATACTGAAATCGTGGTATAGTGAATATCGGAGAATTTGCCCTTTCCTCACTGTAGTGCAGTCTTGGAGTTGATATATATAATTAGTGGGGGTAAGTGGAATTTGATGAACAGGATTTCTGATTAAATACCGCTCGTTTAAGTGGGGATTTGCTGATTTAATATAGACCCCAGCACAGTTATTTCACTGTACAGTTGTTGTGGTTGGGGTGTGTCGCTTTCATGTTAGGACAGGAATAAACGAATCTTTGTGGGTTCTGTTCAAGCAGTTTTATTATTTACAAACACATTACTATTGTTGAGTATAGACTGTAACTAGTATACAATTAATGACTATGATGATGCATGCTCACTCCCTAGCTGCTCTTTCAAAATGGCACTAAGGCTGTACACATGTGCAGGTTATACATGTGCATGTACAGCCTCGCATGCTTCTTAAAGATACAAGCACACACACTTAATACTCTAATCTACATCCTCCCTCTTTGAGAAATAGAGCATGCAATTGTTATGAGAGTGTTTGGTATGCAGAAATCACATGTAATATATAAGCATGCATTATACATTGTTAAACATATAGGTATGTACAATGAAGTCCACGTTGCTGCGTATTTCACACTTGGTTTAGACACTCTTCCATATCATGCGACATAAAACTGGGAATTAGATTTAGCAACAGGGACAGTTTCTGCAAAATGGTTGATGTGGAATGTTCTAATCACTTTCTGGAACAGAATCAGACTTGAACACATTCTGGTCTGGAAACAGTGTCTGACTCATTCTTTGGTTTAGAGTTTGCATCACAGATTCAGTGTTGTGATTGCAAAGATGATGATGGTTCTGGTACAGGAAGAAGAAGATTGCAATTCCCCCTATACTCCAGTCCTTCGGAATTTACCAAGTAAGATCTCTGTTTTGTACAGATGCCTGTAATATGTCCTATTTGATCAAAACCTTTTGTTGTCAGATTTGTGCAGTCTCTCCTTCCCTCAACAGACAAAGTAATCTGCTCGATCTTTTATAACTAGATTTCTAATTGTAACTCTTCTTAAACATTTGAGCCTTGATGGTTTTATTGTTCGTAGGTTTAGGCTGTAACAAACTTGAGGAAATAGGTAGCGTAGTTCTAGTTTGCCTGGAAAGTAGTCTTTGCGCAGGTGAGCCAAGAATATCATCACGGGGCATGTTTCTGAGATTAAGTAAATTCAAGAATACATCGGTATTGTCATGCTTTGACCTTTCAAGTAACTGCTTTGCACTCTGTACTACTAGTGATATGTACTAAGTCCCATTCTTTTGCAAATTTCTGAAACAATTGACTAGTGAATTGAGTACCATTGACAGAAAAAAGTTTGTGTGGACTACCATGAACTGAGAAATGAAGTTTCAACTTAGTAATAACAGTAGTTGAAGATAAGTTTGGTAGTAGATCAGTTTCAAACCAATTTGAATAAGAGTCTACCAAAACTTAAGTAGTGTCAATTGTTCCACACAAAGATATCAGTTGCTACAGTAGAGCAAGGTTGTTCAGCAATTGGACTTAGCTGAAGTGGTTCTCTTTGCAAATGTGGTCTAGTATTGCATACTGAACAAGAAGAAAGAACTCTATCAATGTCTTTTGATAATGAAGGCCAAAATACCAGTGCTCTGGCTCTTCTGTTGTGGATGTGGATCCAGTGAAAATGATACAAAATTTGAATATATTCTTGTGAGGAAGCAGAAACAACAATTTTAGGACCTTTGAAAATAATCCCATCTTCCATCGACCATTCATCTCTGTAAGGAAAATACGCTTGCAACTCACATGATGCACTCGCTTGCCTTCACGGCCATCTGATGTTAATATAATTAAGCTTCTGTGAAATTGGATCAGTATGAGTGTGATCTCTTAACTCATCAAGTCTAGTGGTGGAAAAATTATGCACTGACATCTCATCAAAGTCCAAAGTCTCTGTGTCAAGCTGTTCTGTTGTATTTCTAAGAGATCTGGATAAAGTATCAGTCAGATAAAGCAACTTGCCTTTAGTGCAGACCAATTTGAAATTGCACTTTTACGATTTGAGCAGTATTCTTTGTAATCTCATTGGAGCAGAATGCATAGGCTTCTTTAGAATAGTAACTAGAGGATGATCAGTTTCAATCTGAATAGCTCGACCATAAATATAATCATGAAACTTGGAGCATACCAATACTGTGGCCAAAAGCTATTTCTCTGTTTGAGCATATTGCATCTCAGCTTGGGTCAGTGTTCTAGATGCATAGGCTACTGGTCTGCCCTCTTGAAGTATGACTGTGCCTAGGCCAAATTTTGAAGCATCACAGGAAAGAATAACTGGTTTGTTCACATCATAGTATCTTAATGTAGTTGGGGTGGCAGTTTTCTGCTTAAGGTTTTCAAATGCCTTCTGATGATGATCCACCTATGACCGTGCAAGATTTTTGTGTGTTAGCTCTATTAAAGATGCTGTTAACTCACTGAAGTCTGGTATAAATTTGTCTAAATAGTTGACCATACCCAGAAAACCCTGTAAATGTTGTACATTGTCTGGCGCTGACATCTCTAGAATAGCTGCTTGCTTGGTCGGGTCAAGTCTGAAGCCTGTACTTGTAAACAAATGTCCTGCATACATAACTTCTGGAAGTCTGAATTTGTACTCCAGAGGATTGAGCTTTAGGTTCACTTCACGTGCTCTGTCTAGAACTTTCTTGAGGTTTCTGTCTTGCTCTGCTTCACCATTGCCTCCAACTAACAGATCATATAGTATTATGGCACAAGGCTAACCCAAAAAAATGTGTTCCATTGCACACTGAAAAACTTCACTTGCAGAATTTTTTTTACAAATGGCATCCTTAAGAATCTGTATCTGCCAAATAGAGCAACAAAAGTAGTTTGAAATGAAGATTTGTGATCCAGCATCTCTTGCCAAAATGTACTCTTTGCATCCAAAACAGAAAGTACAGTGGCATTCGGTATTAAAGCTGCAACTTCTTCAACTGTGAGTATTGGATTATATGGTCTTTTAATGCTTTGTTCAAATCTTTTGGGTCAATGCATATTCTGATTTCATCTGAGCCTTTCTTGTGAGTGGCTACCGTGGGCGACACACATTCATTTGGTTCTGTGACTGGACAAATCACACCTTTCTGCACCATTTTATCCAGCTGAGCTTTTACTTTGTCTTGCATAGCTATCGGAATTCTTCTTGCTGGTCTGACTACTGGAGTGATCTCTGGGTCTAACTTCCTGGAATATACAACTGGAAGCTTGCCCAATTTGTCATCGAAAACATCAGCATATTCTGTGAAAATGGCTTCGGAAAATTGGAACTCGGAACTGCACTTCCATGATGAACGTCTTTAGCAAAAGAAAGCAGATTCATTCTTAAACTATCTTTGAGACCCAATGAAGATTGCACTGGCCTTCAGACTACGTAGAATAACAAGTTGTAACAGTTCTCAGCTAAATAACATGAAAGTATCACTGAACCTTTGGTTTGAATTTCTTCACTTCCATAAGCAACAAGTCTGACACTACTGGTTACATTGAGTTGTTCGTTAGTTCACACTTTTGCAAATGCGTCCGCTGATATAACATTGCACTTTTACCCAGTGTCTACTTTGAGCTTTGTGAGTTTTACATTAATCCGGACTGTACAAAACACTTCACTTCTTGTCAATAAGTTTACTGCATCAACTCTTTCACCAAGCACTGATACACCATCTACATAGAAAGCTGACTGTTTCGGCTCAACTTGATCAACTTGCTTTTTTGTGCGACCTTTCTTTACAACTGCGTGAGGTTTACTTGACTTTTGGAAATGGTTCCACTTTTTACACTTATGACATTGCTGACCAAATGCTAGCACTTCTCTCTGTTAGACTTACGATTCGCACCACAATTGACAGTTACCAATAAAGATTGATTTGGGTTTTGCTGATTCACGTTTGTGTTGCACTGATCTGGCACTGGAACTTTCACTTTTCCTGGAACTTTTTAGAAAACCTCTTGGCTTCTTTGGAAATCCTGTAGTTGCTAAGTGCTTAGGCCTATTCTTGTTTGTCATGTGTTGCATACTGTCTACATGTCCTCTGGAACCAACTTGAACCCATTCTTTTGTCACTCTCAAGTGTACTTGTATGTTTTTCTGTCACCTCATGGATTTGACAAACCTCTATGGTTTTGCTGAACATTAAATCACTGCCACGAAGTAAAATCTTTCACAGCAGCACTGTAAATACCACATACAAACCTCTCCTTTATCAGCTCATCTTTAGATCACCAAACCGACACATCTTGGCTCTGTTTCTCAAGTCCGTTTTATAAGCTGCGAATGTTTCCCCTGGTTTCTGATCTTTTGTGTAAAACAAATGCCTCTCTAATGTAACATTCATCTGGGGATTGCACATTTCTCTAAACTTGTGCTTCAAACACTCATGGTCTTCCCTTGATTCAGCTTGTACAACAATATGGCAGTCTGCACCTTCTCCTTCATACACTGCTGGTGGATACACAAATAAACACTCTTTTTATGACCTCTGACCCTGCTAGGTTTAGCAAAATGAATGCCTTGGTGCATGCAGCTCTGTCTGCATAAGTTGCTTGAATGAAAATATACTCTTGCTCAAATATTCTCCAGTTCTCTGCAATATTCTGATCAAACACAAATGGTAGGGGCTTTCGAAATGTCTGCCATATAAACACATACCAGCAAAGGGGTGTTTTGCAAATAAACATGAATATGCACACACACACATATGTGCAGAAGTTTCTGGCATAAATAAAACTTGTCCAAAGCCTTCGTGCTCTGAATTTATATTCTCATTGGACTTCTCGGAATTGAACAAACTTGTAGTACTTTTGAATAACTGAACTTTCTGAAATAAACTTCTCAGGCTTTTCAATACTTTACTGAACTTTGCGAAATAACTTTTCAGGCTTTACTGAACTTTGCGAAATAACTTCTTGGGCTTTCGATGGTTTTGGAATATTATCGGTAAAGGCAGAAATGCTAAAGTAATTTGTCATCACTTGTGAATCTTTATTGGTAAAAGCAGAAATGCTAAAGTCATTTACCATCACTTGTTAAAGATGTCACTTTAGGAAATATTTGAGAACTTTACGATGTGACTGAATAACTCATGAACACTAATACTCTTGTAATGTCATCTTTTGCAAGAAAGCACCTCTTACCAGTGTAAGAAACATGTCAAGCAATTGTACAATGCGAATAAATCTAACATCTGTTGCCCAAAACTCAATAACTTTTGAAGTAACCACATACAGCACACTGAAATGTCCCCAAAATGGTGGTACCTTGCTAGGCAACTCTTTACAGTACAAAAAACACTCAGTAATGGCACTTTGTGAATCGACACACCCAACACAAGAACTTTTTTGGAATAGCTATACTTTGACTGGACTGCATGAAATAGTTGCACATTGTACACAATGAACTCTTTGAAATACATGCACAGTAATAAGCACACACTCCAAGCCCTTTTTTTTTACACACACTGAGGTACTTCGAATAACTTTAATTATGCCCTTGATAAAATACAAAGTTGTAGTTATGCCAAAATACATGCAGCCGTCTTGCTTTATTTCGCTTAATGTGCCCTTTTCTTTTCTTATTGTAATAGTTTTGCTTGTTTAAGCCCTTTTCATGCCCAACCTATTTTTCTTGTGCTTGTTTTACTCTAAACATGCCCAACTTTGCCTCAAACACACTTGTTTTGCTTCAAACATACTCGTTTTCTGCTTTAAACATACTTATTTTGCTTTACTGTTAATCGGTACTTATCTTAAACATTTTCTTTAGTTAACAAACGTTTTGTACTTTCTGCTTGCCTGATAATGCAGTTTGTGTCCTTGTAATGTCCATTTATTGTCTTTCGGATAGAGTAAATTTATTTTATTTCCCATTACCTTTGATTCTTTCTAGCTATCTTTGTGCTCCTTTCTCTTAGTTTTACCTTCGCTGTCATCTTTTCCATCTCATGGCTCGGAATATTCTTCTCTCTTCCACCCCGGTTTTGATACCATGTCGCTTTCTTGTTAGGACATGAATAAATGAATCTTAGTGGGTTCTGTTCAAACAGCTTTTATTATATACAAACACATTACTATTATTGACTATAAACTGTAACTTAAGTAACTTGTATACAGTTAATGACTATGATCATGCATGCTCACACGCTAGCTGCTCTTTCAAAATGGCACTAAGGTTATGCATGTGCGCAGGTTATATACGTGCACATACAGTCTTGCATGCCTCTTAAAGATACAAGTACACACACTACACTCTGATTTACAGGGTGCATGTAAATACTGTAGAACTTTCATTTTGTTGCTGAGAACACTCCCTTGTGCCATCAGTGATGTGTTTACTCCTTTTTTGTACAATGATCTCTCTCTCTTGCTTTTCTGAGTTGGACCATAGACTTTTTAGGCTGTTTCCATGCTACTGCTTGAACTCGGGTCCTAAATCAACAGTTTAGTGTCTTTGAACAGAAACCCCTCAGAGCTCTTGTTTTTTGCCTTCTTGCCCATCTTTCCCCATCTTTACATAGGCTGTATTCCTGCTGCTGTATTTACTCTGGCCTTCCCTTCATCACTTGTCCTATATCGCAGTAGTTGACCTCACCTCACCTACTCTTTCCTGTCACTCTTTTAGTGCAGTTAGGCATTATGCTCCACCTCTAAGCTCCTGTGAGTTTCCATTGAGCAGTGTTATTGAGATTCCGCTGCTAGGTGCATTTATTTACATTTATACCCGTTATTTCCTTTTGTCTTTGTCACCCTCCCACCTAATATCCCTTCCATGCACCACCTTTATTTTTTTTAATCCCACCAGTCAATCTCGGTGGCCTTTCTGACGTGACTGGCTGTAGTCTCACTCCAATTCCTCCACATACACTAATTTTATGTGGCTATAGAAAGTTGCTTACAAATATGTAAGTTCATTCCAAAAACTCCCCCTATTTTATACAACACAGTGAGAAATAGGTTGTGTTGTGTTGTGTTGTGTATACTCTAAAAATTTGAAGCTACAGTTTTACAAGCATAATAACTGTAAATGTTATAAAAAGGAACTTGTTTAAATAATATATCGCTTTACCAGTAAGTTTTTATTCTATATATCATTCATATTTAACATATGTTTAAGTGAGCTCTCATTACCCACTCCCTCACCCCAATATAGTTTTTTTGGTTAGAATGAACCACATTTTTATCTTTTCCTGATGCACTTTGTAAGTGGATGAGTCCCCAACTTTTCCAATCAGGCATTAATGTCATGTGCCTCAAATAAGTTATACTTGTGCAACTCATAGCGCTTAGCAGGAAATGGACTTATTTACTGTTTCGATTTCTGTAAAGAATAAATGTTAGTTTTGCAGTTTTTAATTTGCTATAAAATAAAAATAAATATAAAGCCAACCAATACAGCTACTGAATAAAATAATTTAATAAACAAAAGTTAGCGCTTTCACAGCAACCTACTGCTTATCAGACTTTCAGTAAAACAATTAAAACAGACATTTTAATATAAAAAGCTGCCAATCACTTTTAAATTGCATGACATTTTCATTCAAGGAGGATAGACCAGTTCTGTGGGGTAAATTCCTCCCCTTTAGACTGCTCTAAGGGGGAGGAATTTACCTCACAGAAGTGCTCTATTCTTGATGGTATATAAAGCAAATGCAGGATGTAGCTCAGAAATGATAGTCACTAAAGAGCATCATCACAAAAAATTTAAACAGCGAGTCAGTACAGTTGGGATGTCCATCATTCCCACTGCCTCAGTAGTATTTTGGATTACCTGCCA